>NW_028324300.1:917500-1127500 GCF_058129835.1 Hydra viridissima
CACTAAGTTTATCTGAAGAAATAGAGATGCCATAGTAAACTAGCCCAATGCACAACCTAACACAAAATTCAATATGATTTTCTTTTTTTGTAGATCTGAGACTTATTTTGTAGATCTAAGATTGCTGATCTGAGATTATATAATCAAGATCTGTAAATTTATCAATTATTCAAAATAGCGATGAAAAATCCATCTGAAAATATAATTATTTTCTCATCTATATAAAAAAGATTATACATTGGTCAAGAGTAATGCAAGAGCTACCATTTAATGTCTAGCATGATTTTAATTTGCTAGCAAGCAAACCTTATTCATAATTTTCTACCCACAAAACTTTAAATACTTTACATCCCCAGTTATTATGTCCAGATTGGAATAAAAAAAGATAAGGGCAGGAGAGATGATGATATTTATGTCTTGAGTAAAAGGCAAACCAATCACTTCAGTTAACTGTCTTGTTCATTTGTATTCAGATATTGATACAACTTTGTGGAGAAACAAGATCATAAATTCTTTTGGGGAGGATTGAGATCTTGAGATCTGATCAGGCTGGTATTCATCCTTGAGTAGAAAAACCTGATGAAATAACTATCCAAGTTCATAGTGCAACTTCCAGTTTTTGTGTTAATTTTTTTAAATTTTCTTTTTGATGAGGAGTGTAAACAAAAAAATGTTTATTCCTAATAAATTATATTGGGGAAGTGCAAATACATGATTCTAATTGAACTATATACATATTTAGCTCAATGTACCTATGTTTATAAAAGGGAAAAATTTCATTTAAATATTTTGCTTGTTGATTTATTTATATTTTAATATTTTTATCATTTTATAGCTTTGGCCCCAAAGTATTTTTATGAACTCTTAGGTCCCTTAAGAATAAACTTTATTTAGAATACTTTTCAGTCAGACCCACCAGCTGAGATTGGTATATAATGGCAAACATTTCTCCAAGATTGCTAGACTTTGATTTCATGTTCTCACTTTTCAATTATACTAAAAAAGATCTTGTCTTCAGTGTTTTTTTTAAAGGTGCTTGCCATTATATTCCACAATAAAACTGACCAAATTTTGGCCATGCTCTGGATGCCTGATTTACCATTCATTCCTGATCCAGACCAAAGTCCTAATATGTTGCTTCAGCCACTTGTTTACTAACCTACTTTAAAGCATATTTTTGTTGCAAATGAAATCCTTCAGATAATAAAAATTAGCATGGACTCTAAAAGCCCATTAGTAAAATTATTTTTCAACACTCATAACTTTCAAATTACCTGCCATGGTAGGAAGTCTTCTCATCTAAAGATACTGGTCAATGACTACATTTGACCAAATAATTTCTACAATCTGGAACAAATGGCAAGTAACACCCAAGAAATATGTGATTTCATTGGAAGAATCTATAAGGAACCAATTTAGCATTTAACAGCCATGAACTTCATTCTGATGTTAGATGACCCCATGTCAAGATGAACCATAATGCGATCTTTTTATGAGAATGGTGGCGTGTTTGATTTTGGTATTGTGCCACAGGGGCCTGGGTATGATTCACTAGATAATTACATGTTCAATAGACTCATATCAAAAATGCAACTTTTAACTGAGAACTAAAAACAACAAAGAATTGTTAGAGATGGCTACTAATGTTGTAAGTTTATTCATCATATTATCAGCTATTAGTTTTGCTTGGAGTATTAGGCAGAGGTGATCCTCAAGTTATTTTTACAAGGTGTACTCTTCCTTATGATGAGACTAGCTTTTAGGGAATTACACTTGCTACAATGAGCTCAGCAGCTTTAGAATCTTTTGAAACTAAAAGTTTTCCAACATGTGGACTGATTGCAGCTGTGAAGCTAGCCTTAACCTTAAGGACTAAGACATTCGCTGCATTTTGAAGGAGTTGTCTTCTTTTCCATGTTCAACGAGACTCCTCTCCTTGATTTATAAATGTCCAATAAAATAATCTTCTCTGGCAACTTTGGAAAATATTTCAATTATAGCAAATAAGATAAAAATGAACATAAAAATATCAGTAAATCAACAAACATGCAAGATATTTCCATGAAATTTATCTACTTTAACCATTGGTTTATATGTAGATAAAATTTACAACTTATAAACTAGTGCCAACATGAAAATGTGGATGCTGCCTTGGTTTTCAATAACGCTATTCAACCCTAATTATTGAAAAATAGGCTTATTAAAAAATGCTGCCATTTTGTTGTGAACATGACAAGTTTATAATGTTTACATTTTTATATAGTTAGGCCTAATGATCTTATTTGCTGTTACTATTAGATCAATACAAAGTATTAGAAAAATTTATGAGCTATCCCCAAATGGCTGAAATTGGGACTTTTTTGTTGAGTGGACTATATATATATATATAGCTTTTTTCTAATATGGTACAAGTTAATAAAAATCACTACTTTTAAAACAGAAATATCTAGAAAACATTTCTAGAAAAAATGAGTCACTTGTTGAAAGTTAGAAAAAAGTTATAAGGGTTTAAAGTTGTCTATTTTTACCATTCGAGAAACCGAGGGGAGCCAGCCAAGAGTGTTTATAAGGCTATAATTTCTGAACCACTGCACTTGGAACTCTGAAATTGCAAATTTAACCAATTTACATAATGTAGATAATGATATGTAAAAATCAAGCAAATTAGAGATGGTGCCCCACAGGTCATTGGTTGAAATATAATGATCTGACCCATAAACAATAAAGATCAGTTATAGAATAAAAACATTTAAAAAGTGTTATGATTTAAAAAAAAACGCATACCTGAAAATAATGAAAAATTGTTAGGAAACCTTGTGTAGATTCTGACACTGGATCATGTCAGCTGATGTTTGGCCTAAAGTATATTAATAGGTCTTCAATTTTGTCTTTGGTTTCATTCTTGTAAACATCACCAAGAATTTTAGGTTCTTTTGATGGTTTGTTAAAAATAATTTAAGCTAAAATTTATTACTTCATTTCACCTCCAGAATAAAATTTGCCTATGGGGATTGAATTGTAGATCACCATAATAATTAGATCATCAGATCATCATTCCTCATAAGTAGACCATAGGCTACTATTTTAAAAAGTTCGATCAAGATACAGTACTTTCAAGTTTTTTGAGGTTATCTTGGGATATAATGCTAGTAAACTACTAAAAAATGTGAAAATCTCTATGGAAATAGATATTTGAGAAATCCTGCTCCAATAAAACTCATACAAAGTTTTTCTTGAAACCCAATATGATATGAAGGGGAGGTTAAAAGAAATATTTTGGATCAACTAATAGCTAAGATACATTTATTTGAAGTGCCACAATGAGTTGGCTAACTTTTAACTAAGTATAAGAAGGTCTTGTACAACTATGAGAAAGAAGTGCTAATTTGTATATTCCAAGCTGCATGCTCATAAGTAGCATATAGCAACCAGACAAGTTGGGCACCCAAGATTTATCAACTTTGGATCGATTAGGCAACCATCTTTTACAACAAAATTAATGTGCTTTCATATTAATTGGTGTTTGTTTTTTTTTTTGTTTTTTTTTTATTAACAAACATCAATTAACCATTCATAACTCTTTTCATAGATTTAGTAAAGAATATTTTGAAACATTTTTCTTCAAATATACAACCAAACAAATAGATATATGCATGCACCAAAAAATCAATTACCTAAAATCTATTTATTATTACAAAGTTTATACGTGGAAAACTATTTTTACTAATTGAATACAGCACAAAATGTTTCTTAAATACATTGAACAAGTCATTTGCTAAAAATGTGTTTAGTAGTTGAAAGGTCTATGAAGTAAAAGAAGGTAGAAATAATGAAAAAAAAAACATTTGAGCACACAGTAAAAAGTTCATACCAACTTAAAGCCTGAACTAAAGTAGAAAGAAACATTTGCCATGGATAGAAAACGTATGTAAATGAGCTTTTGAGCTTGTGTGATTCCACTGAACAATTTGAAAGACGTACATCAGGCCATGGTTTCTTATTGTACTTTGCAACTCTATGAAGAATTATTTCAGCTTTGTAATTATCATTGTTTAGACGAAGCCATCTTACAGATTCAGGAACAAATCTGAATAGAAAGAAATTTTAAAAACTTCATTTTTACTCAAAAACAGCATACATATTAAGAGCAATAAATTACCCAAATTATTTTAATTGTATTTAATTGTATTCAAATTATATCATAAAATTATATCATAATTACATCAATATAGCAACCAGACAATCTCTAATGGCCTTATTATAAAAGGACAAAAATAGACTTCGACGAAGCACTAATTGCAACAATTTTAATTACAACTATCAAAAATGAATTGTCTATAAAAAATGTTTGTCTTTCTAGACAATCATTTTAAAAACGGACACTAAATGAACAATCTCGATTTTTTAATGAGGTATAGAAGATCTATTTCATATATAATTTGGACTTATAACGAGTAATTAAATTTTCACTGCAGTATCGTTTCAAAAACTGAAAACGAGCACAAAATTAAAAATACAATTTTTCTAACAGAAGTTCATTTTTTAATTTTTTGTCCAGCGTGTGCTGTTGATTAAAAAGTTAATGTCTATTTAAAAACCTCAAAATGGACTATTTTGTGCTCAATTGAAGTTCATTAATTACTCAGTTCAGTTGTTTTTCAATTCTCAGATAATGTGCGTGAAAATTTATTTTTAAAATGCCCTCTCCAGTTTGGGATTACTTCAAAAAAGTTGAAGGTAAGTTTATCATTTAAAAAATTTTCCTTAGTCACTAAAATCTTTATCACCTTCAATAAAATTATTTTAAAAATATGTGATCAAGGAGTTGTCCTTTATAAAATGTGGATTAGTAAGTAGAAGATTCCAATAGGTGTTAAAATTTATTTAGGTTTGTGAATAAAACAATAGTGAAAAAGAAAAATGTTTTTTACTTTCATTTTATTGATGAATATGTACGCAAGTTTTAAACAATAATTAATCATGGGCAATGATCGTCATTTGGAGTTTTGATGTCATTTCAATATTTTTTTAATATTATAAATTTACTACATAACAATCTTCAAATAATACGGTAATGAAAGATCAAAATGATATTTAGCTTATCAAAGTGCCAAACGCAGGCTATTATTGAAGAGTTTTATTTTTAAAGAGGATTCGTATCCCTAAATGTGCAAACTTTACACCACTACAAAAGTATTAGCTTTACTAACTTATACCTGCCACACAAATCTAAAATATTTTTATGATTTTTCTTTAAGGGAATGACCCACAGTGCCTGCTCTGTGAAAAAAGTGTTAAAATTAAGAACTGCAATACTACCAACATCAAAAATCATCTGAAATCCAAACATAATAATAAATATCTTGATCTGATTGGGAAATTCAAAGAGAGAAAAGATGAAAAGGCAGCCAGAGAAGCCCTGATTACTTCGCTTAAAACTGATTTGAAGCAAGTGTCTAAATATCCTGTTAAAAGTGCAAAACAGTTGGAGTTTGACATGGAAATCACAGTATGGCTTGTTTGTGATGGCTATCCCTTTGGAGCTGTGGACACTCCTGCCTATAAAAGGGTGATGACGTACTTAGCACCAAAAGCAAATTTGAAGCACTCTACAACCTTTGCAAAATATAAAGTGCCCTTGCTTTACCTGACACTTGAAAATGCATTACAAAAAAAACTGGAAACAGACCTGAAAGATTGCAAAATGGCCACATTGACTATGGATTATTGGTCCTCAGTGACAACAGATTCCTATCTTGGTGTAACCTTGCATTACATGGACAAAAACTTCAAGTAAGTTGAAAAGCATTTTTGTTTTGTTAGTTTTTAATGAATGGTCAAGTTTGGATGGACTGGGACTCGAACTCGGGTGCGCTCGCACCAGAGCCAGTATTGCTCACTAAATAGAATTCATCTTGTAGTTATGTCCGAGTTTTTACTTTTTTTTGTTTTTGGTCCGCAAAATTCGTTCTTACTGAGTTATTGCTGGTTATATTGGTCCTTAAATAATTTTTATATCGATGTTTATTTTATATTACAGATTGAACAAGATAGTTTATGAAGTGAAACTTTTTCCTGAGGACCATACTGGTGACAATATTGCCACAACAGTTGATGCTATCATTGAAAAACACAAAGAACTACAAGATATCACAATAACTGCTGTTGTTGATCAAGCAAGTAATATGGCAGTTGGCCTAAGGAAAAGCAAATATGTGGAGTCTCTTGAAGATGGCAGTATGCAATGTTTGGATCACAAGCTCAACACATGCCTGAGGAAATCTATTGTTAAAGATCCTGTTTTGGAAAAAGCTTTTGACAAAGCCAGAAATTTGGCATCAAACATGCATCAATCAGGAAAGAAAAACAAAAAGCTGAGAAGAGTTTGCAGGCTAAGTGATGTAAGAGCCATTAAAATTCCAACTCTCAGCCTAACTCAGTGGAATGGTCACCAGAAAATTCTTGATGCTATTATAAGGATGAGAGTTCCTTTACTGAAGCTCAGCTCTGAAAACAAAGACTTTGGAAAAATTGTCCCCAGCCTTGAGGAAATGGATTTGTTTGAGGAGCTCCTACCATTCTTAACAGAAGTAAAACAACTCAGTGAATGGTTTTCAAATGACAGTGAGCCTAGGATGGACCAAGCTTTGGTCAGAGTTTTCTGTCTGTTTGCATGTGCTGAGAAGATGTGCACCTCATCACAAAGCAGCAACACTGCTAAAGCTTTCTTTACTGAGTTTCTAAAAAACCTGCATGAAAAATTTCCTCAAAGAGGGGTTGGAATTTTCCCTATGGCTGTTGGAAATTTACTGCACCCATACTTCAAGGGTCATCTGCTTGGACCAGAGATTCACAATGTAGTTCAAACCTTGGTGTCAAGCCACAAAACTACAGCTCAATTTCAATCACAATCAATGGATACTGACTCGTCTGAGAGCCTGCTTGCCGAAACACCTTCACCAGTTTCACAACCAGAGCCAAGGGATGGTATGATGGCTGCATATGATTTAATGATCAATGAGATAAATAATCTAGATGGATTTGTGCAGGATCGTCATTCCAGTGGTATTCCTCCACTACAAGAAGAATTCAACACTTTCCTCTCCATGCCTAGGCCTGATTCTTCAGTTCCACCTCTGAAGTGGTGGATGATCAATGCCCCAAAACTACCATTGTTAACAGAGCTCCTAAGGGGGTATTTAGGCATGCCAGTGTCTTCAGCTTCATCTGAAAGAGCCTTCTCTCAAGCAGGGCAAGTTATTACAGACGAAAGGTACAATTTGTCTCCTGATCTTGCCAGCAAATGCATTTTTGTGAAAACTAACTTCTCAACTCTGGTCCCCTATGTGGAAAAATGGTACTTTAGTAAAAGTGACATGAATGAGAAGGATGAAACCTCAGATGAAGAAGCTGAATCTCCTTCATTTTTTGAAGCAACACCTGGTCTGGAGGGACTTATTCACAGTAAGCCCTTGGCAGGCCTGCAGGAAAAGAATCTAATCAATCCTGATTTTCTTAACATTCTATCCTCAGACTGTGAATCTGACTATGATTGGATCTAAATTTTGGAAAATCAACTATTTGTGTAAACATTATTGTCATATTCCGTCCTAAAATTTGTCACCACTTTAAATTTGTCACCATAAAAGTCATTTTTACCATGAAATAAAATTCAAATATAATATATCGTATATTTTCTTTTTTGTTTCTAAGGGATTTTTTGGGTAATTTAGATTTTATTGGCAAAAATCAATATTTCTGGTTTTATGAAATCAAGTAAATTTAGACAAAATCATAGACACCAAATAGACAAAAAATTATGCTTTGTAGACTTATGAAGTGAAAATTATTTTTTAACTGAGCAATCTTAGGACACCATCAAAAATTTGATAGACACAACAAGGACAAAAAATTAAACATTTGTTGTGTCCATTACAACATACAGAATTGTCTATGTCTGTGTTGTAAGTCTATCCATAGACTAGTCTGGTTACTACATCAATATAACTTAAATAGACATAATTATATAAACAAAAAACTGTATCAATACTGTTTTAAAGAGTAATTTCAAAAAACAAAGAAAACAGATTTTAGCTTATAGAATTAGATTTAAAAGAATTAAAAGTTTATTTCAAAATATTAAATTTAGTAAATAAGAATAATGACTTCAAATCTCTTATATGGACTCACTGGTAGGTAAAAACAAGTATCAAATATGGTGCAGTTAAAATCAACTCAAGAGTACGCCATTTCTGAATAAGCCATGCTTGCAATGACATTAAACATAATGCCATGTTAAATGAAAACCAAATTAGATTAGAATAACTTCTGTAACTTGGACCTATTAACTCTGTCATTAACACCCAAATAGCTAATGTTGCTCCACCTTGTAAAATTCCTGCTACAAATTGAATGGCTAAAAACACCCAGAAGTTTTTTACAAATGCACTGGCTAATGCAACTCCTAGACATGTAAACCAAGCAGGGAATAAAAGACGTTTTCGACCAAATCTAGATAATAACAAAAAACTTATTTATTTAGTAAAAATGAATATAAAAAAGACATTAACAATACAATCTCACAAGTTCAAAGAAATATTTGCTGATACTTTATGTAAAACTTACAATCCTTGAAAAAGTTCTTGAAAACAACAATTTTTTTTTTGGTACTTCCATTTTTAAAAAAAAAATTGAAAAGGCTCCAGCACCCAAAGCTTTTATAGTTAAAACAATCAAACTTTTCTAAAATTCAACATTAATTAACAACTTTTATCTTGTAAATAACGTAAGTTTAAACTTTACTCATAGTATAAAAATATAACATTTACTTTATAAGTATACAAACTAGTACTTTCTTATTGTATTTTTATATGTTTTTAAATTACATTACGCTGTAACAACATATAAAATAGTGATATACTCAAATAACAATAAACAAAGTACTTTATATTTAAAATTTATAAAATGATTTAACAAAGTATATTCATTTAGAGAGTAATGTAAAATTTGGAAGTGTTTTAAGTTAATCAACCAAATTTTTTTAGAGTGGTTCAGAACTTCTCAATCAGCTATAATATAAATACAATAATATAAATTCAGTGATAGTGGGATTAAATCTCTAAAAAAGGTTGCATAAAAAAAACTAAATTATTTAAGGAATCATTTTTTGCAGATTACAAACTTCATTAAAATAATTTTAAATTTAGATTTAAAAAGTTTAACAAAACTGTGCTTTCAATTTCTATTGTAGATATATTTGGTTTTTATACTATATTATTTCATATTTGTTATTCAAATAATAATTAGTAACTAACAATTAACAATTATACTTATCAGACACAATGCCTAGAAGTATGGAACCAACTGCACATCCTAATTGTAATGCACTATAGGCAACAGGAGTGAGAGCTTTTCTATCACAAACTAAATCCCACTATGAGAACAACAACAACAAAAGCAATTACAAATATAAATAATCAAACAATCATAATATTAGAAATCAGTTAATGTTGTTTATATATATATATATATATATATATATATATATATATATATATATATATATATATATATATATATATATATATATATATATATATATATATATATATATATATATATATATATATATATATACATATACATATATACATATATATATATATATATATATATATATATATATATATATATATATATATATATATATATATATATATATATATATATATATATATATATATATATATATATATATACAACTTTGTGATGATTCAGTATTTATTATAAATATTTGTTCAAAATACATCAATTTTGGCATTTTTATTGTTTTTCTACTAGTGAATAGTTAATCTAAGGTATCAATTTTAAGTTTGAAATTTCAGGAAAATTTATTCACTTATAAAATTTTGATATACCTCTGTTACTATTGAAAACTCCTTACTCTCAACAAATCTCCATGATTCTCTTTTTATAGAGCATCTTTCCTTGTAAAACTCATCATCTTGAGAAAAGACACCTGTTCTGTTGCATTCAGGGTTCACATAAGAGCAAGTCCAAGGAGGATCGATTCCAATGAATGTAATTGATAGGTTTTGGTAGGTGAGTGGTACCATTAGCAAACTAAGAAAAAAAACCAGTAATAGCTGAAATTTACCAAATTCTCCAATAAGCCTCAGTATCTCATCTACATCCATTTCTTTCAAAGATTCGGTATTCGGCGTATGTTTGGATATTAGATCATCATTACTATCATCACTGCTAAAATCTGAAGAGGAGTATGTACCTTCTCCTATAGTTGTTGCAGGTGTCTTTAAACCCATAGTCATTTTTTTAGTCTAAAATAGATTATTATCTTAGTACTTAATAGATATATATCTTAGTAGTAATATTTTTAGTAATCAGTTGGATTTTGTTAAGTGATTTTAAAGTTTTGATTTCAAGACTAAAAAATTTTTTAATACTTGTATTTTGCTAATGAGGAAAATAAACTTCCAAGTTTAATGAACAATGAAATTACATCAAGTCACAACACGATTTTAAAAATCCAAAATCTCAACAAAAGAAGTATTAATTATGAAAGTACTTGGATTTAGCCTGCAAAAGAAACCAAAAGAATATAAATATCCAACTGCTATTAATAGCCTCTTGCAGATAGGGTACATTGATTAGAATAGGTTCTAAAAAATATGCTTTTTGTTTACATCTATGACACTCGAAGAGTGGTGCGTTAAAGACATGTTTTTAAATGTGACGAATCAAAGCTTGTTTTTTTTAAAAAAAAGCACGTGTTTCTCGAGAGTTTTTCATTTTTTAGAAATTTTTTTTTTTTTTTTGAACTGAATTGAAAAAAAAAACTGAATTTTTTTTTTGAATTAAACCCAGTCGGAAAGCAAAAGTCTTTAATGCGGCCAACTTTTTTTAAAAAACAAGGGCTGTTAAATCCTGTCTCTAAACTTTCGACTTCAACTCCTGTAGTTTCTTTATATCTATACAAAGTGAAAACTGTTTTAAATATATTATTTCAACTAACGTGATGATACAATTGTTTTTGTTTTTGTAATCATCGTTCTATTAAGCGCAACTTGCTCAAAGCGAATAGCAGCTGCATTAGACCCGAACCATTTTGGTTCACGTTATGCACAACTTGTTAAGTTAAAGAGCATTAGTAACTTTTTCTGACCACACCCAGTAGTAATGTTTACACTTGGTTCGGACAATAAGGAGAAAACTCACAACCTATCAATTAGAATTTGTAACTTCTATTTCTTTTCTAAGGAATAACATGAGTTATTTTCTTCCCCTCCCCTCCGCCCCCCCCCTTACACCCCAGCCAATAGACAGAATTCCAGAATATGTTCATTGGGCAACACAATTCTGATTATTTTTACAAAAGTTAAATTAATACAACAATAGCGTAAGTTAGAATTATAAAAAAGACTTCCGACTTTCTCTTTAAGTGAAATCACACCCGAATTAAATTTTAATGGTTGCTTTTTATGGTCACACTCTTATTTAGTAGCCTTCGCATAAACAAATTTATCCAATTCCAACTGCTTTATTGAACATTTGAAAAATCGATTTTTTTAAACTAATTTAAGAAAAGAAAACAAATCAGTCTAAAACTAAAAGAAGTTCATTTTTCAACAAAAAATGCTTCCTTTGAAATATGGCGAATTTCAAGCGAGTTTTGAAAACAGCAATCATCCACTAATGACTTGCTTTTAATAACAACCAATAAAAAGTTTTCTTAAAACAACGGCTCAACATCAAACAGTTAATAAAAAAAACAATTTTTTTATGTAAACCTCTATGCTATTTACATCAAATAAAAAATAGCTGATAACTTTGAAGAATTAACTTTTACACCATTTTCTTCAAAATAATAAAACTTCTTTTCAAATTACCATATTTATTTAACTTAATTGTAAATTAATTCCTGTTTCACATGCTTGCACAACAAACCAAATTTTCAGTGATCTTTTGCTAAAGAAAATCAAACAGTTAACAGAAAATCCAATTTTTTCAATGAAAAGGTCTTTTGATGTTGTTCTAAGTTAAAGAATCGATTTTATTACCCACCATTATAACAAGCACCTGTATAAAGGTGAACTTGTGAATTATGTTAAAATCAATGACTTAGATCATATTTTACCTTAAACTCTTTTTAGAATTACCTAAAACAGGAACTTGACACATCAAATTTTATGAGATCACTATCTCTCTTAAACTCATCAAGATTGCTTTCTCCCTCTGCTGGTATGATTTTTTTTATCATCGCAATCATCGTATAAGAGAATTCATCAGGATCAGAAAACTCTGATTTATATATTCGAAAATCAAGCATTTTATTCACATTTTTAAGACATGATTGAGGGGTCATTTTTAAGGCATAATTGAGATGGTATGTGCTGAATATTCTTTCAGTAGTAACTGAGATAGATGGCATAAGTAAGTTTTTATGGTTAAACAAGCAATTAGACTACATTTATAAAAAGCGTGCCAATGTCTTTTAAAATATTGATTCTCAGAAAGTTGCTCAACATAGCTGGTTCCCCAAAGACCAATAGAATTTACAATCTTTGCAATATCTTTTTCGATTGCAGAATACCCAACTTCATTGGAAGTTGAAAAGTTTTTAGCAAGTATCTCTGTATACTTGATTGCATTTAAGAATTCTGATTGAGAGAGGCTTAAACCTTTAATGCGTGGATCAAGCAAGTTTGCACCTTAATGAAGCTTTGTGACAGCCATGTTTTTTCTTAACGCAAACCGGCCAGTAGTATGTATTTATTAACAAAAACCTTTTTACCGAAAAACACGTAACAAAACGTGTTTTTCAGTCAGCAGCATGTTTTTGAAAGTCCATGTTCCGGGTATAGAGGTGTTGAACAGCATGTTTTAAAAACGTGTTTTTCACGGCATGCTTTTTAATAACATGCAGCTGAATGATAAACACGTTTTATACTTTCGGAATGATTTAATATAAAAACACGTTTTATATTTTCTGAATGATTTAATTAAAATATTTAAAAAAATAAATTATTAAAAAAATCAATTATGTTAGCCATTAGTAATAATTATTACTTACAACTATTAACAGCTTATTTTCTCCCAACATTCAAAATGGGAGGTAGAACAAAATAATTCTAACATGACAAATTACCCAATATTGAACGAACTACTTATTGTGAGAGAAGTACATAAAGTCTGCACAGGTTAATTATGGATGTCACAGAGAGCAATAAACATGAAGCTGTTCGCCTCATTACTAAGCTTTTGCATTACAAGAGTTGAAATATCTAAAGCGTTTCGTATAAAAATATACTGGTTGATTGTCTCATCAAACTAGACTTTCCTTAACTAAGGTTTTTCATAATCGTCTTGTTTACATGCATTTAAAACTACTTCTGTAACTTCAACTGGGTATCAAGTGTATCGCAGAAGTAATTGGGACAAAAATATTAATTTATTCATGTAAAATAAAAAAAATTGATGGTTTTCAATTACTAAATATGGATAGTCTTGAAGAACTAGATTCTTTGATACAACGCTAACAAAACTGTTGTGCATTTTTAACAATTTACTTATGTTAAAGCGAAAGTTTACAAATACGAAAGTCCTTTACAGAAAGTCGTTTGTTGCGCATTTTTAACAATTTACTTATGTTAAAGCGAAAGTTTACAAATACGAAAGTCGTTTACAGAAAGTCGTTTGTTGCAAACTGTAACAAGCTGTTAAAGAACCCATTTGGGTTCGGGGTAGGGTTAAGGTCCATATAAAGATATTATTTTAAAAACGAATATCAAAACAACATTTTCATACCCTAAGGAAAAACGGGACACTACTTGACTAGCAACTTTTTATTAATGTCAACATTAATAATCAGGTTGCAACTTTCAAACTTAAGAAAAGGAACGGCTATTAAATGAAGAAGAAAATGAATAAAAAAAAAAGAAAAAGAATAAACAACTTCTCTTTTGACTAAAGGTGATATGATCTACCGCGATATGGTGATATGGTGATATGATCTACCGCGATATGGTGATATGGTGATATGATCTACCGCGATATGGTGATATGGTGATATGATCTACCGCGATATGGTGATATGGTGATATGATCTACCGCGAAAGTTGCAAGTGATGGAAGAAAATAGCAAAAGTGCTTGAGCATTGATGTTTCAATCTGAGACGTCATTTATACGAGATATTCAAATTGTATATCTTTTGGAAACAATGTAATAAGGAGATTTGGCATCATCCATTATCTACGGCGAATCTCAATAGAGTTTATTTAAAAACGTTGATGGCGAAATATTTTTGTTTCAAAAAATATTACAAGAAAATCAAGTAAATTCGGTTTGGTAAAAAAAAAAATGCTGATAATTTGCGTAAAATAATAATCCTTAATGGTATTAACCTCTTGTGACACCAAACAACGGACCAAATGAACAACCTACGGCAATTCCACCATATCAAAACCAATGATATAATAAGAATAACTAGATGTCTAACTACCGTAAATCGGCATAAGAAAAGGTGAAGCAAAAATCGGCCATTATGGCCGATTTTTGCTTCAAAAAATACGCGGAAGTTAGACATCTAGTTATTTTTAATATATCATTGATCAAAACATACCGCAAAATTTGTTTCACTCGAAAGTAAGAGTTCCCTTAAAAATAAGCGTTTTAAAAGTATATAAAATAATTTCACCGGAACAATTTTATCTTGATCATTTAGACATCTCAATCACATTGTTGCAAAACGAAACACGAAATGAAATTTGATTAGTTTCTAAAAACACGCGGATTGGATTTCTCAGAACGTTTTTTAAAAAAGTAATTTCTCAACTCCTCAAATGAAAAAAGTAAGGAGCATAGAATTTACTTTCAAAGTGATGCCATTTTATGGCGGGGTAGGTTAATGCGGGGTAGGGTGGAATTAGTTGTGCACATTTTACTAAGTCTCCCAGATCTTTTGAACAATTCAACCAATTTACAACATTTTTTCGCTATTAGATTTGTACTTAATCTATTATAAACTACAAAAACTTTTCCAAATTTTTTTATGAAGAATTTGTTTTAAATCAAACAGGTTCTTCGACCAGCCCTACTGGGGTAAGTTGAGCAATTGCATGGGACAAGCTGAATAACCAAAGATACTTATAACTATAATATATATATATATATATATATATATATATATATATATATAATTTTTCATTCCTACACATTTTTTCATCACAGCACCTCTAGATTTAACTTTGCTTTACAGCGACAAGGCGTAGAGTCAACTTAGTTGATAAGTTTGTATCCATGGGAATATTAACCTAAGAATCCGAAAGCATTTTCAACATATTATTTTTATTGGTCTGTTTTTCTACCTTCAATTGCCAATTGAGGTGTTCCAAAAGATGTTCAATTGAGTTTAAATCTAAGCTTTGAGAAGGTTCGTCCAAAAGTGGAACTTTTTTCAAATTGAAAAAATTTTTGATAGAACTTGTACGGTGCTTTGGATTGTTGTTGTACTGGAAAAACTAACCACGAGGCATTTTTTACTTTCCATATAATATCATAACATCCTTGAATATATATAAGTATACATTCTGATCCATTATGCCTTCGATGTGATGAAAGTGGACTAATAGAATCACGACTGAAAGAACCCTAAACCATGTTTAACTGTTGGCATTTGATACTTAGGAGCAAATCTTTCAAACCTTTTGAATGTCTCACGGACTTGAGACTATCACACTGAGCATGCAAAAAATTAATTCGTCACTGAATAAGAATATGACCATTCTTTTGAAGTGAAATCAAATGATCTTTTGCAAATTTCATTTAATCAAAGCGATTATTTAACAATATTAAAGGTTTCTTGGCAGGGTGACGAGCAAACAAGTTATGCTTACGTAAGCGACGTTTAGCTGTATCTATGCTGCACTTATTACTATATTTCTTCTTGAAATGCTAATTAATCCGATAGCACTTTTGCGGGGATCTTTCTTTTATTATTAAAACTCTGCCTTAATGTTCTGTAGTTATTTTTGGTTTGTTCTGTAGTATCTTTGGTTTTCTGTAGTTATCTTTGGCCTGCCTGAACGATGCTTGCTTTTAACTGTCTTATGGTCTCTATATCTCTTAACTAGTACGCTAGTTATTGATTTAGCTATCTTATAAAGCTCAGAAATTTGCTTATAAGGAAACTTTCTCTCTGGAGCACGTATTATTAAATTTCTACTTTCTCTTGAAAACTCCTTAGACTCTCCAATTTTGCAAATTCTCATATTTCAATGAATTAGGAGATAAACAAAGTTACTTAAAGTAAAGAAATAAACTTTCATCAACATAACACATAAAAATAATGAATTATAGGTAAGAAAAATTTTTATCCTGATGTGTGAAGCTTCATTTAGAAAGTATTTAGTAAAAAAACAAACATAAATTATCATCATCATCATCATCATCATCATCATCATCATCATCATCATCATCATCATCATCATCATCATCATCATCATCATCATCATCATCATCATCATCATCATCATCATCATCATCATCACCATTATCATCATCATCATTTTCGTCTTCAAATTGAGCCAGTTACTTTTTTTGCAAACTGAACATCATAAAAAGTTGAATAATAAAACTTAATTGAGACAAGCTTTTTCAATAAATTCTCATATATCAATATGAAATTAGGAACTTTGTGAGTGTAGTTGTCCTTATATGATCAATGATTGTTGACATATGACTAAATCCATGGTGCCGTATTTAACACATATTGAACTTTATCAGTTAAAATATATGTTATGAGTTACAATTTCCCTATTTTTTTTTTCAGAAAGTTATGCATTAATACAAAAAATAATCATCTCTAAATTTGAGATTTGATTGATTTATTTTATTTAAAAAGGGCGACCCTTAACTTGCTTGTGCCGGATATAACTCGAAAAATTGTTTTTTTAAAGGATTTTCGTTCCATTGTAAAACTTCTACCCGGTACTAGAAGTTGAAAAAATCTATTGGGTGCTAGAAGTTGAAAAAAAAATGATAAAGGGAATCATAAGTAGTACTATCAATCGCAGATTTGCAATCATCACTCGATCTTTCGAGTGATGATTTTAAATTTTCAAAAAAGACAATGGGCGTCCCTTAGACGTCCACTGGACGTCAAAGGACGTCTTTTGTCTTTTTTGAAAACTTCTTAACTGACAAATTGTTTTCTTTTTTCTTTTATGCGCGTTTTAAAACTTTACTTTGAGAAAGAGGAGTGAAGAGTGAGTCAGTTTATTGTCCCATATTCGTAGTTTCTATCAAATTTATGGCATTTGTATTGGCCCTTTTTCTCTTTGCTTGCCTCCACGTATTCTTTCTGTCTCTTTCACTTTAAACCGTTTAATTCGTGCACGAGTCATATTGAGAATTTGTTTCTCTCTAGCTAATCTTTTCCAGCGTTACATCCGACACCGCAGTTTATTTGATAATTACAGATTTATTGATTTTTTCATTACAAATAAACTTTAGTGAACTAACAAAGGAAACTGCTCTAACTCTTGTAAGAAATTTGTTAAAATTAAAGTAATAAACTTTTTGCTTCTTTTTGGCCCAGGATGTAACACAAAGTATACGTCATAGAAATCGGATTTTTATATGGTTACCTAAAAATTAGAAAGAAATCCTTTGCGAACTTTTTTACGTATGAGTGAAGTATTTAATGCATTAAAAGATACTTCCTTTAACGAGCAGCACATAAAATACTTTAGTTTAACGGGCAACACATAAAATACTTTAGTTTAACGGGCAACACATAAAATACTTTAGTTTAACGGGCAACACATAAAATACTTTAGTTTAAAAGGAAAGATTTTGTAAAATATTCGTATGCGACATGTTGTCCCTTCAGCTTATATTGTTTATCCTGTTTTCGAGTTCAACTGAAATCTTCATATTATCAAACATTGAGATTTTATCTTTCACAAAATGCAAAAAATTTCTAAATCTATAAAAATACTTTTTTCTCTGATGTTTATTTTATCATGATTCGCTTTGAAGTTTTTAATTGACATTTATCTCATTTTTATAAATTACCTATTATCGCATTTTTATCGATTACCTACTATTGCATTTACATCGATTACCTTTTATGGTATTTTTATCAATGACCAAAAGTGGGACCAATCAACCACATAGGTGTCTCACTTCAAGTTGGTTTTTTCATTTAAACATTTATTTTGTTTGCCATTTTCTAAATATAAAATGATAAGTTTGTAAATCATAGAATTTATTATTGATAAACAGAATTTAAATATAAAATAGAATTCATGTGTAATTAATTTGGCTGTTTAAAAAAAAAATTATACGCTGAAAAATTTAACAGTGCTAAAAAAAAAAACCCTAGTATCACAAATTTCCATTCAACTACTAAATACTCTTCTAATTAACTGAAATAGAAGTCCCTTGGTAACTCTTAACTGTAAACATAAAATATATCATACACTTAGTATATTACATTTTTTTTGTTAACGAAATAAAAATAAAATGTTTTTAAATTCAGACGAAGTAATTTAAAATGAATAAATATATAAATTAATAATAAATTATAATCATATCAGTAATCTTGCAAATGCTAATAGTAAAGTAATTGAAATTACCAAACTAATTTAGTTTAGCAAATTAACTTAAGAAAACTTATGACCAATTTTTAAAGAAACTTTATTCTTAAGATTGTAAATTTATTATTGTAGAAAAAAATGATAAAAAAGATTGGATAACCTTTTTTAAAGTGAATTCACCCAACTTCAAAGGTTCTTGAGCAAAAAGTTTTTAAAAATATTTCATGATTTAAAATATAGTTTATTATATTATAATTTTAGATATAATAAAAAAATAATCATTTGAATGTCTATGAATATAATGTCTAATTTGTATCTTAATAATCAGAAATAATTTCATTTAATTTATATTACGGATCAAACCGAAAAAAAAAAATTATTAAAAAAATTCAGCAACCCAAAAAGATAATTACTTTTAAATCTTTCAATATCCGCAAAAAATATTATTTAAAAAACTTTCAATATCCATACTTGGGGTATACATGTCGAACTCGGGGTACCTACCCCGAGTTCGGCACCCCAAGCCAGGCTCTGCGTAAAAACCAAACTCAGGGTGGAACATAACTGTTACATTAAAAATTTAAAAATATCAATTAAAGTTCAAAACTTAGAACGTTCGAAAATTAATTACTTTTGCGTCGTTTCAAATAGCTTTGAATGTTTCAAAGCTGTTTGAAAAATAATTGTGCCAGCCACTAAAACAAACATCAATTATGGACTTTTTTCGCTTATAGTATGCATTATATATACAAAAATATATATTTCACATAGCATTATATTGTTTAATATATATGTACGTAATATTTATATATCGAGGAACATTCGATAAGTCTCGAAATCTCAATAAGTCGGACATTTTCAAAAAGTCCGACTTAACGAGAGCTTTGGTTAATTCGGACATTCGCTAAGTCGGACAAAAAATATATACCCCTTCAGAGTCCGAGTTAACGGGATTCTACTGTATTTATTAGATCCCGTCTTCCATTATTTTTTTGTAATCAGTTAAAAAAAAAAAAGACTTATTATTATTGATAGCCTCAATTATAAGAAGTTACAGAGTTTAATTTATCTTTCGCGATCTTCATTTTTTTTTAAACTGAGATTTTTTTTTTATTATTAATAAACGTTTATAATAAACAAGGCGTTTAGAATTAATAAACAAGAGTATTAAATAAACATTTGTATTAATATACATTAAAAAAACATTAGTATTAATACACAAGACGTTTAGAAATTCAATAAAAAGATTAAAAGCGTTTATTGGTTTCTAAGTTTACGCCGTTAAAATTCTATTGTTAAGTTTTGTTGTTAATTATTTGCGCGTAAAAACGCTAACTTTTGCAAAAAAAGTGCATTCCAAAATCTGTTCGGGATTTGGGAAAGGTTTTAATTATGTAGAAAAGTACTGTTTTTAAGATATCTTACGAAGTATTGCTAATTTTTGACTTTTTTTTTTCAGATAAATAATCACCATCAAATTCTACATCGAGCAGTAGGCAATTTAAATTGTCTTTTTTTTTTTTAAGTCTGTTTTATATTGTTTGTTTTTCAGGGTTTTACTAGTTCAAAATGACAAAGCTGGTTACCAAATCCGAGAAAAAAGGTCAACAGGTAAAACCATGATAATACATGATTTGATCATCGTTTCTTGTTTAAGGCTTTTAATTTATTTTTTAGAAAAGTACTACTTCTTACCAGTGGCGTACCTAGGGTAAATAGCGCCTGGGGCAAACACCGATCTCGCGCCCCTCCTCCCCCACATAATTGCTTAATTACAATTTTTTAATAAATGATGACACAAGCTTTTAATAAAACTTTATTATTTATTATAAATAAACAATTTGTTTATGTAACATATATTACAAATTTATTTTTCTAGCTTTAATTGCTGCAAATTTCTTAATAATATTGTCAAAATTAATTTCTTTGGTAATTTCTCACTCTATGCTTAGTAAAGCGAGATCACAGAGACGGCTTTGGCCCATCGGCGCTCTCAAGTAAGAGTTAATCAGTTTAAGTTTACTGAATGATCTTTCACAACTAGCTACAGACACAGCTATTGTTAGCAACATTTGCAATTCTATACGCATATTAGAAAAAACGTTTTCGTCTCCATATTCAACTATAAACATAAGTATTTGCTCGGGACTTGATATTTTTTCCTTATGGCTAGTAAGCAGCATTCTTAATTTATTTTATATAATTCTCGCTTATTGTATCGCAACCAAGCCTCTTTTGCGCCCCTTTCAGGTTGGCGCCCATGGCACGTGCCCTGCCTGCCCTACCCTAGATAGGCCACTGCTTCTTACTATATTCTTTTCTACTTCTTTATCTGATAAAGAGGAGTCAAACTTTTTGAACTCTTCTAGCGTATCAATCTGTGATACATCTAATGATGAACTATCTGCTCTTAATATATTTTTAATCCCCCTCCATTTCATCACGAATGTCTGTTAGTAGATGGAGTACTTTGTATTGAAATTCTGAAAATTAAATAAAAGTGGTTATGAAAAAATTTAAAAGTATAATAAAGACAATATCCCCTTCGTACACGGGCACATGGAATGTGTTTAAAAAATTTTTTTTTTAAATAAAAATAATGAACTAGGCCTCCTTATGGGGTATGTAAAGTTTTGTTAAAATATTTCATCAATTATTCAAAATAGGGCATGTGTACATTTGTACACAGCGTGTATCAATCTTGCTGTAAAGGTTTTTGTAGACAATATTATATCAAAAGAAATCCTTACAAAAAAACTCAAAAAGCTGAAACAAATCAATAGTTCATTTTTTAACCTTTCTTTTAAAGATATAAAAATATTTATGTCATGTAGTTACCTCACAACATTACCAAATCAATACAAAAAAAGAACAAAATGTTTTTCAGTTTTTTACCAACGAATTATTTCATGTGAAATAATTGAAAACAGTTTTTATCACCAGTGCAACAAAGAAATAGATTACACTTGATGCATTTGACTCTGCTGCGACCATTGCATCCTTCAAATTTGCAGCGCTGACCCAGTTCCTTGATGCAGACAGGGAAATGGTCGAACCGGTCATAGCGGATCTCCACGGCTGGTCTTTCTGCCGGTCTTGCCCGCTTTGGAGGAGGTGTAACCACAGAAGATGTTGATGTTGACAAATCACCTGAATCTGTGATTGGTGCTGTTGCAGTAATTCTTGGCCTTCCAACTGGTCGGCAAGCAATTGGTGTTGTCAAGTGGGCTTTCACTAGTGTGGCAGCAATCTCATTTCTGAAATTGAGGAGATCCAAACTTTGTCTTTTTGGAGTACCATTTTGTATTTCAATGTCTTGATACTCAAGCCATGAATTGACAAGGGCAAAATCCACGAAGTGAAAAATCATGCGTACAGGCCACTTCTTAGTTTTCGCCTTTATCCTATACAAAGCAATGAGGATAAAAGTCTACAATGAAAACATGGGGGGAGAGGACAAAGTCCATTTTGTCCACTCCCCCCATGTTTTCATTGTAGACTTTTACACATTTGGGTCAGTCCACTTGAATATATTCCTTTTTGCTTTCACTCCACCTTCTTACTGTGCCCATTTCTTCGATTTCAACAAACCTGGAGGCAAGAGTGACAGCTCCATTGTCCATCCACCTGACCACACATATGTCACCTTCTGCTGAGACATTGCAGTCGGTTAATCCACGTCCACCCTTCTTCATTTCTTTTTCAGATTTTAACGGACACCCCATTAATCTGTTGGATTTAACAACACCTAGGGACTGAATCCCTAACATTTTCAGCTGTCTAATTAGGATCATGCCAGTAAAGTAATTATCAAAACAGAGCTTGTAGTTTTTATGTTTTGGAATAGTTTCTGACAATCTTAGGACAATAGAAGCACCAAGTCCCAGGTGTTTGTACTCTTCTGATATGCCTGTACCTGCACCCTGATATAGTTCGAAATCAACTGCCCTACCAGAGGTGCCACAGGCAACAAAGTTTTTTACCCCTACTGGATTCGGCTTTCCTTTGATGTACTGTTTAGCAGGTACTCTACCAGTGAAAGGGATCATCTGCTCATCCACAGAGTTGTACTCTTCTCTTGGTAACTTGAGACAGCGAGAACGTACTGTGTTTATCAGAGGCTGAACTTTCCAGAATTTATTTGTTCCTTGTTCTGGATTAGGATCGGCATTGATATGAATGCTGTTTCGCAGCTTGAAATAGCGGTTTATAGGCATTACATCTGCCACTGCATTTACTCTAGTTGCTTTTTGCCAGTACATCCTTATTCTGGGAAAACCTAAATTTGCCATTACTATTGTGATACCAAATATATATACACACATGCAATTATTAACTCACGATAATCACACAAAAAGAAATTCAATGTTGAGTTTCACCTTACTAGTTTTACTATTCTCTCTTCTCGTTGCAATTAACACACAGTGTGTACAAATGTACACAGTATTATAAAAAAAATATTTCAGCAAAGAATAGTCACCTGTTATATTTTAAACTTATGTGTATGCAATTATAAACATATTATTAAATACATCTGATACAAAATTTGACTTGAGATAATTTATAATTCTCAAACTATAATAAAGAAAAAACTTACAACGAAGTATTTTTTTGCCGTCAACGTCATGTTGAAATATCTAGATACAGAAATCTTACTTAAAGAAGACAAGCTACACGAAGGTAGGACTGGTGTGCACTATTGTATGCATCGTGTTTCAATTATTATTTTGCTTAAGCTTCATAGTAAAAAATAAACATGACGAAGTGTGTACGTTTGTACACATTGTGTACGAAGGGGATATACTTTGGAAATTTACATATTTACATACTTCCTTCTTCTAAAGGGAATTTTGCGTTATTCGACTTTTTTTTTTGAATTTTCTATAAGAGAACTATCTGATTTTAAACTAACATCAGTTGGACTTAACTTCCTAGTGGGTGCTTTTTGGGATACTGAAAAAGTAAAGCAGATTGTGTGAATATAGCTATGATAAATTCTAAAACATAATTCTTCTCATAGTCAAAAAAAAAGAAAAAAAAAAAAAAGAAGCTGCATAAAACATACCAAGAAATTACAGTACAAAACAGATAAATTTGTAGTTTATAAACAAGAGTTAAAAATATGAACATGTGTATGTTTACAAATGGTTATTAAATGACAACTATAATATAATTTATGACAAATATAGAATATGAATTAACTTATTTTAGCTAATGAAGACTTTAAAGGAACATTCATGTTTTCTAGTATTGTTTTTTTTTAATGATAATTTTGAAGGTCTGACTGGGGTCATTAACAGCCTTTTAACAGCATGTGACTTGGAGATATTTGATAAGCATCTGAAGTTTGTTATGTCAGGATATGTTACTAAAACAGAATTTAATCCAACAAAAATGTTAGTTTTAAAAGTTGACACAAAAATAAGAATCAAGTTTCACATATAAATATATATATATATATATATATATATATATATATATATATATATATATATATATATATATATATATATAATTAACAACATACAGTTTAGATCAGGTCTTGGTATTAACATTTTCTTTTTCTTTTTCTTGGTCTTTTTTTGTTGGGATCTTTTTTTTTAAGCACCTCATTTTCAATTTCATTTGAATTGGTAAACTCAAAATTTTCGCATAACTCTCTTTCATCTTTTAATAAAATTTTAAAAAGTATTAACACACCAAACAGAAGATGCCTATCAAAAAACTTTTAATTTAACTATACAAACACATACTATTTGCCATCTCTAACTTTCTCTTTTAACTTAACTATCTTGTGCCACGATGGATCAGGTGGAGTCAGTTCTTTGTATGCTCTGAGGACATTTCCTCCTGACGGTCAATATTTATAATCTTCATCTACCCAGACTGACGGTATAACACCTTCCTCTTCCAAATTTTTTTCCACCCAAACTGCTCTGCACCAAGCCATTTTTATTAAATTTTTCAAGGTGTTTTCTAAAAAATATATTTTTGTGAAATAAACAAATGAAAAGAGCAAGACTATTTCTTTGAAAACGATAAAACATATATCATAGCATAGAATTTAGAAATATTATTATTTGACATTTGGGTCAAATCATTATATTTCAACCAATGGCCTGTGGGGTACCATCTCTGATTTTCCTGGTTTTTACATATCATTATCTACACAATGTAATAGGTTAAATGTGCAATTTCAGAGTTCCAAGTGCAACAGTTTAGAAATTATAGCCTTACAAACACTCTCAGGTAGCCCCCCTCGGTTCCTCGAATGGTAAAAATAGGCAACTTTAAGGTCTTATAACTTTTTTCTAGCTTTCAACAAGCGGCTCATTTTTTCTAGAACTATTTTCTAGATAGTTCTGTCTTAAAAATAATGATTTTCATTAGCTTGTATCATGTTAGAAAAAAACTACAGCCTCCTCAACTTTGGAAAAATTCTGAAAAATGCTAAAAAAAGGCAAAATGAAGTGAACCGTAGTATTTTTCTATTCATCAACAAGTCCTTACTTGTTAGTTTTCTGATTAGCTACAATTGTCTGCAACAAGTAGGCAAAATATAAGCAGCTTGTTACACTTTAGAAATCAGTTTTATCTAAAAATATATAGTCCACTTTACTAAAAAGTCCCATTTTCAGCCATTTGGGGATAGCTCGTAAATTTTTCTAACACTTTGTATTGACCTGATATTAACAGCAAATAAGGCCATTAGATCTAACCATATAAAAATGTAAACATCACAAACTTGTCATGTTCACAACAAAAATGGCAGCATTTTTTAATAACCCTATTTTTCAATTATCAGGGTTGAATGGCGTTATTGGAAACCAGTGCCCCTTCAACTTGTCTCCTGGCCCATGAGAGATATAACCCACTGTCTGTTATTTGTTTTAAAAAATTCTATATAATTGTTATAAAAAACATTTCTAGCCCAACATTGTTATTTATGTCAAATGCATAGTTATCTTTTTTTCAAAATTCTTGTATACTCCCTTAATAATGGCAATACATAATAATGTAGTTGAAAACAATTATATGTGATAATTCATTTCATCTTTTTTTTAATAAGATAAAAGTAAAACCCTCTAGTGTTTTTGACCTCAGGCTCATGTAATGTGCCAATAATGTTACTAACTCGATACCAATGCATATATGTGGTTGTTGGATACTTGAAATAATTGCCTGCTTTTTGTAAACAGCTAACACAAACTGTGTCACCTTTAAGATCAGTTATCTTGCCAGGAAAGAATTCACCAAAATAATTCACTAATACCCAATCATTAATATTAATATCAGTATTTATCGATTTTTGTGTGTTAACTCAAGTATCTTCCAGCATGTAAAAAGAGTCAAATGTACTACTCATTAATGTGACATAAGCTTTTATACAGCATGATTGAGGTGAAAAATAATATGAGCAAGTTCCTTTAGTAGCAGGAACATTCTTAAATCGTTTAGCAAGCACTTCTTGTGTAATAGCAGCTGTTTCGGCTTCAGAAATGTAGATAAATCTGAAAAAAAGTTAACATAAATCATAATACTTTTTCCAATCACCTATTCTAAACAAACTGAAAACAGTTTTTTTAGAATAGGTAATTGTTATCAAATTTTTTTTTAAATATTGTGATAAAATTTTAACCTATTTTTATACTGGCTGCTTGCACCATCAGTGAAATAATTGATCCTCTGAACTTGTGGATATTCCTCTTTCAGAATTGGTATGATTTTGGAAATGTTACTGAAAACTGCCTCAGTATTGTGAATTAGATTGTCAGAGATAACACAATAACATTTACTTTCCGGTGATTGGTTTCCGTTTAAAGATCGCACATATATGACAAATGGATGGAGAGTTGCTTAATTTTTGGAAAAATAAGATGACTGAACTTCATCTTGTGTAATAAATGAAAAATATTCAGCAAAATCCATTTGCATAATACATTCATTTGGGTTCATGTTTTCTTTGAGCTGCTTTGAAAAGCATGTTTGGGATTTGCTGACATAATGATGTTTTGTGAGGTTATATAACTTGTTTTTTAACTCTTCTAGAAACTTATCAGGACTTTTAACTATAGTTTCTAAGGAGCATCTATCAGTTTTCAACCCATTGCTTAAAAGTTATTTCATTTGCTAAATCCCCTAACAGTTCATTTAACTTTTTTTCAATTCTCTCTTTTCCAGGACACTTCTCACACTCATGAAACATACATGGTTTAATTTCTATTGAACATACAGCTAAGGTTATCAGATCTTTTGACTTTAATTCATTTTTTAATAATTTAACCGTAAGATTTGGATTTTGATGGTCAATACAAACACAGACTGTGTGCGTGCCAGATTTTCCTGCAACAATACAATGTTGTGGCCTTAAAAGAGCAAATGATGTCAGCCCCACCTTTACTATACCATTGGATTTTGATTCTTCTAACCAATTCTAGTAAAGTTCTGAAAGATTGCATAGTATGAGTGGCTTTTGAATGTGCTGTCTACCATCAACTGTCTTTATGCTAATGTAATTCTTTGCTTCTGGCAATAACCTGCTGTTACTATCATCCTCATAAAAGTTGACAATTTGATTTACAACTTTAGTAGTCAATTTTTTATGATTTTTTATGTCTGTTGATCTCTCACCAAGGATTCCTTTAACATCCCGCAAAGCTCTTGCTTGCTTCACCATATATTGTGTTGTTTTAAATTCATTTATTGTTTCCTGAATAGTCCAATGGACTGGAACTAAAGTGAGGAATTTTATTTTTACAGTATGTATTTTTATGACAATCTAACTTTAGCTCAATACCAATAGAACAAGTATTCATGTTTATCTAATAAGTTTAATCAAGATGAAATATTATTGAACCTTCTTCTGTATAAAATTAAATGAAGTTATATAGGAGAAGTAGGTTCAATAATGAATTGATTCTACATACATACATACATAAATACATACATACATACATACATACATACATACATACATACATACATACATACATACATACATACATACATACATACATACATACATACATACATACATACATACATACATACATACATACATACATACATACATACATACATACATACATACATACATACATACATACATACATACATACATACATACATACATACATACATACATACATACATACATACATACATACATACATACATACATACATACATACATACATACATACATACATACATACATACATACATACATACATACATACATACATACATACATACATACATACATACATACATGCATACATACATATATAAGATCCAACAATTAATAACAAAGTTTATAAAACAGAAAAATATCAAGGTAAGTAATTTTGAGTTATAAATGATTATATATTTACATTTGCAAAAGGGTATATTGTATAGAATCATTGGACTTTTAGATAAATAGTTAAAACTAACCAATAAAATTGAAACTCATATTTTGTAAAAAAAATTTATTTATTTAAACAAAACATCAAATCAATATTATAATGGCTTGATTAGTCTTGTTCTGCATCTTATTGCCAGTAATGTATGAACCCACTGTCCTACTTTTGCCTTAAGTTATTAGCAATTCAATCAACTGTAAAAAAATCAACATAATAAAGATTAAATTGCAATTTTATGATTAACTAAATTTTTTTTTGAGTATCACCTTTGAACAATAATGCAGGCTCTATATAGTTATTACCCCTTTAGTTGTGCTCCTATCCAGTATAAAGTCCAGATTAGGGAGAAAGTAACCAACCATATCTTTTCTTTTTTTTGAAATGACTTATGATAGGTTATATCTCTCATGGGCCAGGAGACAAGTTGAAGGGGCACTGGTTTCCAATAACGCTATTCAACCCTGATAATTGAAAAATAGGGTTATTAAAAAATGCTGCCATTTTTGTTGTGAACATGACAAGTTTGTGATGTTTACATTTTTATATGGTTAGATCTAATGGCCTTATTTGCTGTTAATATCAGGTCAATACAAAGTGTTAGAAAAATTTACGAGCTATCCCCAAATGGCTGAAAATGGGACTTTTTAGTAAAGTGGACTATATATTTTTAGATAAAACTGATTTCTAAAGTGTAACAAGCTGCTTATATTTTGCCTACTTGTTGCAGACAATTGTAGCTAATCAGAAAACTAACAAGTAAGGACTTGTTGATGAATAGAAAAATACTACGGTTCACTTCATTTTGCCTTTTTTTAGCATTTTTCAGAATTTTTCCAAAGTTGAGGAGGCTGTAGTTTTTTTCTAACATGATACAAGCTAATGAAAATCATTATTTTTAAGACAGAACTATCTAGAAAATAGTTCTAGAAAAAATGAGCCGCTTGTTGAAAGCTAGAAAAAAGTTATAAGACCTTAAAGTTGCCTATTTTTACCATTCGAGGAACCGAGGGGGGCTACCTGAGAGTGTTTGTAAGGCTATAATTTCTAAACTGTTGCACTTGGAACTCTGAAATTGCACATTTAACCTATTACATTGTGTAGATAATGATATGTAAAAACCAGGAAAATCAGAGATGGTACCCCACAGGCCATTGGTTGAAATATAATGATCTGACCCATTTATAATCAAATGAAACATTTAAAATGGGCTAAGTTCATTCATTGCTAATAACACCCTTGAATTAAAAAATAACACATTAAAGATTTATTTGAGGAAAAACACCCTCTTTCTATTTCATGCAAAACAGGAAATATTGCTAATCCACGTTGTTCAGGTAGGCATACACATTTCCTAATAAAACAAGCTCTATAAAGGATCTTACTCTTCAATTTTACATTGCTTCGATGTGGAAGTAACACTATGTTTAGATATGAAGACCGAATTGGCGTATTATACACATCTTCCAAGTGCCTAATTTTTACTACATCACATAAAAAAGAATCAGCTGATATGATTTCTTTAACAAATGCAATGCTGATGTTTTTAAGAAGAAAGCAATTATCTTTTCCTCCACTAGATATCTTGGTTGAGAGGTTTTTTTTGTTAGAAACCCAAATGAACTTTCCCATTGAGTTTGTCTTTTTACAATTTGTGCAACTGGATTAGAAGAACCTTTTACAGCTTTCTTTACACGCTGAAGAAAATTTTCATAAGGAAAACATGATACTGTATTTAATGAACTATTATAGTTTAAACAATCATCAGGCAGATGTAATAGATAATGAATATTGTACACTGTAAATGTGTTTCCATAGATATATTTGCAATTATAAATGAACTGTAATATTAAACTCCTTGCATAACCAATATACTGCATGCGAAAGTTATCATCAGACTGTAACATAATACTTATTGCAATGCTTAATGCCAAGAAATGTTTGTATGAATCTTTAGATAAAATACATCGTAGAACAACTGGACCGGTATACAAAAGAAATTGACGAAATTCAGTTGCCTTCCATCGATCTAAGTCATTGAGACTCCGTGGCTGACGTACAAATTCACTTGGCATGTGTCCATTTAATGATAGGAGACAGCTTGAAATTTCTTCAAATTGATGAGCAGCTATTTTACCACCAGGACCTATTTTCCAATAATTCAATAACCTACAAACAACACCTAAACATACAAGATGCATGTAGTCCAAAGGGAAATTGTTGATCATATCTAAATTAATCAAAACTAAAGGAGATATAGATGTTTGATGGTGATTATATCCAAATTTTTTAAATGTTATGTTTTCCCTTAGAGGATAATCAATCTCATCTTTAAAAACAACACGACCTTCATGTGTTCCATGAATACAACATCTTTCACAAGAGTCATAACCAGTGTGGGATATGATACATTTCAAAAACTCTCTGGCAGGGGCATCACACAAGAAACACTTAACCTTTACATCATATTGGTTACCATTGATTGATCACTATGTTCCATTAACTCAATTAACTCTGCAACAAAGTCCTCTAAATAATCATTAATTGAATCAAATTTTTTGTTTCTACAATACAATGCAACAACAAATATATCAAAGTCACCAAAAGAAGCTAAAATTGGCCACAACTGTGTACTGCTTGACTTATACAATGGCAAACCATCAATGCTAAAACACAGTGCAATCCATCTTTCAGTGAAATTGTGATGCAAAAATATTGTTTCTAAACCTTTTTTAATACTTAAATAGGTATATGTACCTCCACATTTTTGTATAATACTAACTTTCCTTGGAATTTGCAAAAGTGTTCTGGCATCTTTTGGAAGTTCAAGCCATTCTTCACGAAGTATATTAAGAAGCTCATTGACAGAAGCTCTAGTCCATCTGTTACGAATGGAGCAAGCAGTAAGTTTTTGGCAAAGGCTATAATTAGAATCATCAAATTAAGTATCATCATCATTGTCAATGTGGCTCAAGACAGGTAAATCAGATTCATATGATTCATCAGCATCTGAAAGAGTACATGAATCATTATTACTGCTGCTATCAGATTCACGAAGAATGCATTTGCTATTTGAATGGTCAGAGAGATTTAATTCAGCACAGACTAGATTTTCATGTTTTTCAATCTCAAAAGTTTCATCATAATTAAAATCTAGTAATCCAAGCACTTTTTTATTTGTAGTTTTCTGTTTTTTTACATAAGCTGCCATTATCATAATATTAGTTGTGCTTTTTAAAAAAATGACTGACACTTTTGTAAAATAAATACTTTTATTAACTAAAAAATACATACTACTTAATATATATTAATCAGTTACAGTCTTATTAAGTCATCATTTACTATCCAAGTTAGTTTTAGTTAATGCACTGTTCCATTTCGATCAAAGTAAATCAAATTAAATCATATTGAAAAAATTTCTATTAGTTATCAAAATTAGTTATAGTAACTAATTTTGAGCTTGTTATATAATATAAATAATATAAAAAACTTTACATGTAAGTAAAAACTAAAATAAGAATCATATTGATATTAATAATAATAACAACAACCATAATAAAGTTCCAGTGTATAGGTTATACACTATTATTTTTTACAGTAAATAAAATTTAAGTGGTATGTTTTTTTATATGTTATCTTTTTATGTTACCAAATAGTTACCTAAATAGTAATTGAAAAATCTTCGACGAGTTCACAATTACTATTTAGGTAACCGTTAGGAAACATAAAAAGATAGCATATAAATAAAAAAAAAATACTCGAATCCAAGTGTAAGAATCGCCATTTTTGAAATCCATGCTTTTTCGCACTTGCAGGCGCGAAAAAGCCGTCTATAAAACGTTCAAAGAAGGTAATGAAAAGTAATAGCAATCAATTTAATTATTTCGTTACATTTTCGGGACGGACAAGAAAAAGACGTTCATAAGACGCTTTGTTATGGTTCAGATTGTCTTTAAATCGAGAGGACGTGAAGTGAACGTACATAAGACGTCTTTATTCCGCCGTGTGCCCACTGGGTTAAGAAAGAATTAAAGTAAATTGCTGTAATTTATTCAACATAGAGGAATGATTAACAATTATTTACGAGAGTCAGCTTAACAAAACTTAAGCTCTGACTAATTTCAATACAAAAACTATAACACATATAAATAGAAAACATTCAAGCTTTTTTAACAATCAAATTGCATTTATAAAAAAAACTACAACACTGCGACAAGTTTACAAAAATAATTGTTGTATAAATTTTCTAATCATAAAAATGCAGATTTTCATAGTGTTTCGTATAACCTTACGCGCAATATTGTTTCTCGTTTTTAAGCAAAATTTGATTTTAAAACTGATGATGGAAGATAAGTTTAGAAAATATCATGAAAAATTTAAATGCAATATTATTAAAAAGTAAGAATAAAAATCAAACACTCAGCTCAAACATTTACCCATTTTAAATTAACCAAATACAAAAAGAAAACACAGGCAACGACCTTTCAAATATATAATCTGTACAATATCGTCGGCTATATCTGTACAATATATAATTTATTTTTCAAACGTCAACGTTGATCTAAAAATTGTCTAGAATATATTCTGCATTAAGTTATTTGAGTTTAAAAAAATTTGAAGTTAAATTATTATATCACAAAATATTCTGCATTAAATTAAAAATCTGCATTAATTATAATGCATTCTGCATTAACTGTTATTGAACTATAAAATTGTCAAAATCCATAATAAAGAAACGAACAGTTGATAAAAAAGCAATTAAAAACTCGATCGCTTTTAAGAAAGTTAAGTGATTATCACTCTTAAATAAAAATGGTTTAAAATGAGATGCTCCTACGTCTTAAGAGTCGAGGTTCTCAAGGATAAATCGTGTTAAAGCGAAATATATTGAGTAAATTTACAGCAAATTCATCGCATCCATCTTCAAAACACTTTGGAAAAGTATGAGCAAAAAATGCTCTCAGCGTGTTGATTCTTTAGGTTGTGAGCATTTTTAAAAAGTTGATCATTTTAAATAGGAGATGTGCTAACAGGGTTGCTTATCACGAGCCTATAGAAAACTTAACGTTTTATTTATCATTTTTTACAAATTTATATTTATAATTTTATTACAGTTTTAAAAAATTTTATGTAAATATTGAAATGAATATTCATTTAATCACTTTATTATTTAATTTCACACTTCCTATTTTATATCCAGAAGTTTATTTTTATACTATTCAATGCTAATATAATTATATATTGATTTCTATTAGGATTGAGTTGCCAAGACACCATATGGGAAGCTATTTTATAGAATTCAAACAAGATTATGTATTCATAACGCAGATTCCAGGACTTCTTCGACAGTTTCAAGAGTAGACTTGCCTTTAGTTTCTGATAACAAGCAGCAAAACAAACCTGAGAGTATAAGTGATCCACCCATTACTATAAATGGCAGTAAACGATACTCATACCCTAAGAACTGACTGACCCATGGGGATAAAGCAGCACCAATAATATTTATAGTTAAACAAACACCGAAGCCTTTGGATCTGCACAAAAAACTATTTATTAAACACGTAAAAGTGGTTTCATAAAAGTAATAAACTTGTATCAGAGAAGCAATAGATTACCTTACAGAAGTTGGGAAAAGCTCAGTTGACCAAATATACATGGCGTTAAAGGAAAGGTTTACCAGGAGCTTTCCTGTTATACCTATTAAAATTCTTATCCATGTGTAAACTATAAAGCAAAAGTTGTTAGAAAAATTAAAAACACTTGTTTAGAGGAGAAAAAAAAATCTGAAAACTACTAGGAAAGGTCAATTCTGGCTCATTAATCATAAGTGAACCATTACTTTTTTATTTCGTGTACGCCATATCATGTCATTTAATTATTTCTTCTTCATAATTCGTGACGTGATGAATAGAAAAAGTAAAATTTTATATTTTCAATTTTTCATATCGTGACGTCATTTTTTTTTTCATTTATTTTTTTGTAATTTTTTTCAGTTTGATTCAATTTTTTTCAATCTACGCGTAATAATAGACCTGACCAAGCAGTAATAATAGACCTGACCAAGCAGTAATTGACCCACTTGGGCGTCCCCAGAGTTTAATGTGATGAATAGCCTTCTCTCAGTAGAAACACTAGGCATAGCGTCAGCTTCTCCAAAATTTCTATAAAACGAGATGGTGGTTGTTGAAGCAATTGAAGCATTAGATTGGTACAATAATCATGACGACTTGTTGTTGAACGAGCTTATGTTTGAACCATTTCACGAGGATAAGTAAAAATCTTTCAATCCAGATGATGAAAAAATTCACTTGCTGTCGTTATCATACCCAACAAAGTGAGTGTAATTGCTTGCATATAGGGTATCCAAGGACTGATTACAGTACGATTTCCAGGAGGTAAATTTCCATCGTAAATTCTTAATCTTGATTCCCACCAGTTTCCAGATGCTCCAATGATGTGTACTCTTATATATTTTAAATAAACACCATTACCCTTTCCTGTAGAGTTTAGAAGCACATACTTGTTTCCGTAAGTTGTGCTTAAATATCAAAATGTTCTTAAGTTTAATGGATGAGATTAACGGTGGGATTGTGATTAATGTTGTTATGAAGGGTTGAATCCAGTATGTTATTGGTGAAGCTGTTTTGTTAAATAATTGTATGGCTAAGCTTGTTCTAAATGGCATGTCAAGTGTAAAATATCCTCCCAAAGTGTTGTATACGTTGCAACCTTGCAAAGAGTTTACATAAAATGGTCCTCCGAGAGCGGAGAACAGCAAGTCGCAAGCTTCAGCAGTGTGTCAGTACCAATACCTTCTGTAGTTTCTGAATAATTTCCAGCTCCAATCTCTCCATCTGCAAATATTCTAATATGAACATTTCCAGGAACGGACAACCCGTTTGTGACAGTTCCATTGATACCATAACCTTCTTAAAATTCCAGAACCTTCTAAATAGTTGAAAACTGTAACTGCATCAGGTAGTCCTCCTACTATAGTTTGCAACTTTAGTCCTAAGCATGAAAAGCTTGAACTTGGAACTAGTCCTAAAAAGTTAGATTTTTGTGATGAAACTTCAACGTAGCTTTTTGTAGCAGCATCTTGCAAGTTTGTAGGATCTAACACATTTGTCAACTTGTGTGAATTTAAATTGACATCAGTAGTTATGTTGCCTATTCCTGAAGCTGCATTTTTATCAACATAATTTTTTGTAGCGGCGTCATGTAAATTGATCGGATCAGACACGTTGATCAATTTGTACGAGTTCAAATCTAGGTCGCCACTGATCGTGCTAGATCCATTTGTTTTTATACACATACTTGTACTTATATCTACATAGTTTTTTGTAGCAGCATCGTGCAAGCTTGAAGGTTCATTCACATTGACCAATATGTGAAAGTTCAAATCTAGATCTGAAGTGGTTCCTCAGGACCAGTTGTTGAATGTGTGTCGACGTAATTTTTAGTGGCGGCGTCATGCGAGTTGACGGGTTCCGCCACGTTAATCAATTTGAAAGAGTTCAAATCAATGTCTTCAGTGATAGTGCTTGAACCGTCTGTTCTTATAAACATACTATTAGCCAGTGTGGGTGTGAGCATATCATAGTAATATCTTCCCATTTCTGTTCTACCGAATTTGTCAATCATTTTTTGTATATGCAAGTTTTTTAAATTTCGCAAGTGAAATTCATTATTAAAAAATCATCACTAAAGCGTGTTGACAACGCTTTGAAATTCATACCCTTCATCAAGCTTTTTCAAGACGTGTAAACACAAGTGTCCGCAGAAAGAAGTTTCACCAAACTGAACTCTTTCACTATTTTAATGAACTGGACTTTTCAAGTAGTCTACGAGCTCGATGGGAGGAGGTTGGGCGTAAGAGTCGAAGCTGTACTTTTCATCCCCATCTTTTCGCCATCAGATCCAATAAAAAACCGCTAGTGCTTGAATCTCCTGTATTGACTATTCCACATTCTTTATTCCTTACCTTTGTTTTAGCTCATCTCTTACAAAAACGCCTTTAAAGTTTTTTATTTTTAGCTTTTTTGCTGCCTCTATCAGTTGAAAGTTTGTTAGAGGCAAGATTATTCCCTCTACATTAACAAATTTGTTACTCATTTTTTATTTTGTTTTTTTTTAAAAAAATCATGATTTTTTAATTTGTAATGTCCATACGCCAACGTGTGTACTCCATCTTCCAAGATACTCTTTTATCTTCATCTGCACTGAGTGCTAGCTTGTTAATTTCTTCTGTGTATACTTCATGTAAATTGGATCTTATCACGCTCATGCTCCTTACCTGCTCTTTTTTACTGAGTAAACAATCTTTGCAATCTTTGCAGTAGAATGATGTGCTGCTAGCATCAGCACATCAGACACATTGTACAAGTCATGATAGTCCCTAAATGTCTTGCAATGAAACTCATCCCATACCGTTTTGGCTTGTGAGTAGTTTTCATCGCTTATTCCTTCATCGCTGAGTTTAGAGAAGAACGACTCTTTTGGAGGCAATTACGTTTCAGAGAGTTATCAATCAAGTCAACCCAATCGTAAGGGTACACACCTTTTCTAAGCAACAAATCAAACTGCTTTCCAGAAAACTAACTGCTAATATTCTTGCATTGCTCTTTTATAAGATTTTTGGATAAACTGTCTAAACTGGAAGCCATGAATCTGAAACTGTCGATGAATCTTAACTCTTGTTTTACTTCAATCACCTTACCCTCTTTTTCAAACTCACCAACTTTAATTTCTTTAGAAAAGCTGTACTTTTCTTCATTGTTGGGGATGCAATTTAGTTTACCTCCTAAAAGTTTCTTGATGAACAAATGACTGTCATAACCTGACAAGTTGTGAAACACAACAGGAAAGAATTTAGGAATTTTATATTTTGTATTACAACGGTTATGAGCAGCATCTTTATACTCTCCTGTAATATGGCAGTGGTCACGTACTTTGTCATTTTCAAGATCTTCTCCACAAATGCGGCACACTGTTGCAGCATTAAATCCTTTTCTATCCTCATAGGTAATGATCATCTGGGTTTCTTTTATAGACTTTTTCATCAAAACATTTTATATAATAGCAGAATAAACTTGGCGTATGCTTTTGGTACTGCTTAGTATAAGATTTGTTAGGATCAGGGATGCATGTGTTGATCGATGTAATAAAACTCTTAAAATCAGCATATACAACAAATGGCACTCTCATCGATCTTTCTTTATGGCTGAACTACATTGCTGAATTCTTTTTAGGAAATTCGATTCTAACAGAACTGTGTGCGTTGCAATAGGTTATATCCTTGGATAGCGCTTCTTCAGACTTTAGTCCCTGCAAACAATTTCTGCAATAGTATGGATGATTGTGAGGATATTAATCGACTCAAACTTTTGATTAAGCAACAATGATTCGTCTCCCCGTTTTAAATGAGAAGCAAATCGACTTGATTCTTTCTAGAACTAAATTTTGATATTCTCAAAGGGTAGATCGATTTATTTTCATATCCAAAAACATTGACGCTTATATCTTCATTATTTTTCTCAAACTTTTTGATTTGATGGATTGACACTGGAAATTCCAAGTCTTTCCAATTCAACTCTTTCGACTTTTCAAAAAGATCTTCATCAATTCTCTCTTGGTTTTTATCTTTCATGTTCAAAGCCTTTGTAATGCACCATTTAAAGCATTCATTGTCTTTGTTGATCATGTTGATAATTGCCTTTTTGCTAGATAGAAAAGTGTCGAGAGTAATGTAAGACCTTGCAGTGATTGAATTGTAACCAATCATGTTTATATCCATCTTCATGATGGCAGAAACTCTGCAATTCGATCCCAAAATGTTGTACTTTGTCATGTTTTCCATGATTGTTTCGTTCACTCTATCATAAAACTTTTCCAAATCAGTCGACTCTAACACAATTCCAGAGTTAGATGAAAAAGGGACAATTCGAGTTGTTGACTCTCCAATTAAAATGCTAATGTGTTCCATCTCACATGTTAGAACACTGAACACTTTTTTATTTCTATTTTCTCTCAGTATTTTTATTGCTCCCTCTCTAGCCAAGTTTAAGAATGAAGAGACGTCATGCTGCTCGTCTTTGACTTCATACGAAAAATGTTTACGAAAACGATTCACAGCATGCTTTACTAATTTAAACTCAATCTTACTTGTCTTATCTTATTTGTGTCTTGTAGGCAGTTTTGAATACGAGCGATTTGAGAGACTATTCTTTTTTTGATTTCGCTTCCTGTGTCGCTCACTTTTTTCTTAACCACCTCTGGGACGTACGGATTTATCCTATTGGCAACATCGTTATAACTGTTGACAACGTACAACGATACATTTCTTACAGCTGTCGCCAACCTTGAAAATAATTCAGTAGTAACAGGTACTAAAACAGGTGATGAAGCTGATGATGGAACAGGCTCGTCTAATATGTTGTGTCTTACAGGACGCGGATCATATACGCAGAGCCCATAAAAGTATGCTCCTTTGAGATGATGTATTGTTTAAGGTCTAACAAAATCATCCTCACGCATTTTGTAAATATTCTTTATTCTCTTCTCTTTTGCAATTTGTCGCAACTCTTTAACATTTTTATTTTCCATTTTTTATAGAGCAAGATTTTTTCTACATCATTTCAATTTTTTAACTTTTTCTTGTTAAAAAATACTTCCAACCGTGTCCCGTCTCTTTAATCGCTTTGTACAAAGAGTTGTACTCAATAACCGCTCCTGTTTCAGAGTTAGTCATTCTCACAGTCACAGGCTTTTTTCTAATCAATCTCAGCCTTTCATACTTTGGGTCAATGATTTTTTCTATTTTTACTTTTTCAGTTTTTACTTTTCTCGGTCTTCCAACTGATCTCTTGTCCTTCTCTTCTTTTACATCTTCCATCACCAAATTTTTGTCTATCAAATTATTTTTAATAGCAATCGTTAACAGCGCTACTAAACTGTCTGACGTTTTAGAAATACCGTTTTCTTTTAATAATTTTTTCAAATCCTTTTTCGTATATCTCATTTTTATTATGAAAAGAAAAAAAATTTCTTTAACTCAATTTATTTTATGACAAACTAATAAACAATGTTCATTTTATTTTCGTCTGATTTAAACTGCATCATTCTGTCAGAAATGACAATGGCAAAGGCATGAGTGTTTGCCTCAACATTACTATTAAATGTAGCTTTTATTTGCACATCCACCACTGAGGATTTCAATCTTTTCGATTGCTTGCTCACATCAAATACCATGAGTGGGCAAATAGTTTTGTAGTCCAAAACAGACAAGGCAGGCTGTGTGATTAGCTCGTTAGTTCCATAATACTTGTTATCAAAAGTGAATGCATCTCTATAGGCTCTTGAGAATTGATTGTTGGGGAATGAAAAGTTGTAATAGGGAACCTCTCTTGATTGAGAGTGACATACATGTTTTTCAAGTTGCAATGATTAAATACTGACGGATTTGCAACTTGTGATCCATCTCTATTTGTTTGGAATCCAACAATGATGTATCTTGGTTTTTCAGAAGCTGATCTACTGCTAAGCCTCCAACTGAATGTATATGATCTAGGTATGACTGTTATATCACACTGCCTCGATCTGTATGCTACGTATAAATCCCCTTTATTTAAAATGACATTTTCAAGATTTTGTTTTTCCTCTAAAGATGGAGTGACGTGTGGCATAAACAATGACAATTTGCTCAACTCTATTTTTCCAGCACCTGCATTTTACCTCTATAAATCGCATCTTCATCGCTCTTGAGTAAGCGTGTATTTAAATCCGTAAATCGCTTTATCATAATCATCGCAGAATCCAAAAATGTACTTTAATGGTAGGCCTCTTAATGATGTAGTTTTGTCTCATAGCAAATCCAGCGTTATCAGTGAGAAGTGATTTGTCTTTATACCACAGCTGATTCATTCCTTCAGACAATTGAAAATCAATCGGATATTTTAGAAATCCTAACATTGTAGTAGCCTGCCCTGGACTGTAAACTGTTTCTACTTCTTGATTAGATAATTGATATGGTATTTGACTGAACAAGTCCATCATTCCATTGTGTGCAAGAGTCATTGAATCTGCATCAGCATAAGATGTTTCATCGGCTTTGAGAAGCCTTCTTTCTATGTATCCTTCAGATGGAAGTGTAAAGTCTTGTTGTTCAACATTAATTCTTATTTCTCCAGTCGTATTCATGAAACTCAAATCTTTCTATTCCCTCATCGACAGTTGGGATTTCTGTAATTATTACTTCAGAAGTTGACTTTTTTTATATACGAAATATAAAAAATTTAAAAGAATTTTCTAAAAAAAATTTATAATAACTTTATCAGGAATTCTTTTGAATTTCTTACCCTCATCATTCCCTTTCCCATTTTTACAATGCCTTAAATTCGAATGCCATTTTCCTACGACATCTTTTTTGCCGGTTTTATCGACGATCCTTTAAACATTGAATTGTATATTTCCGTCATAGGATCAACATAGGCGCTGTTTTTCAACATGCTCGATGAAATGGGCTCCTCTGCAATTTTGTTTTCCGGTTTCGCTGTTCCAGTCATCGAATACACTTTCTCGATCGCTTTCTTCCCTTTATCGATGGCAACGTCTTTAGCAGTGGATATGGCAGAAGAAGCTAACTCTTTTCCAGCTGATTTTGCAGCAGTGATCGCTTCTCTTCCCAACTCACTCGCAGCAACTCTATTGAGTAAAGCCATTGAAGATTTGTATGCCCTTATCGCTACAGCTCTTTTTAAGAAGTTTTTAATCGTATCGATAATTCCACTTCCACCAACAACATGTTTCTTTGTATACCTCTTGTTGTTATAAATGATCATTTTTATAAAGCATATATATTTTTTCTCACCTGTTTATCACACACAGGCTCAGCAACTTTATCGCAAAATATTTCGTATTGCTTTGTACTCCTCTCTATTGATCAACTTTTGCCTTAGAAGCTCATCGCATATGGCTACCGCTTCATTTCTAGATGCTGTATTTCCAGCATGCCATGCAGCGAGTCTCATCTGCAACTTATTAACAAGTGCGTCAGGATCGCTTGGAAGAATAATTACACCTGACCCTTTTTTACCCTTAATTTTAAACTTCTCACTCCTCCAAATTGGAGCTATTATTTTTTCATACTTCTCGCTTCTAGACGCTTTCGGCTTGTTTGGATTTGCTTCAGATCCAATTGCATCCGTCTCTAAAAGTATAATCTTGTAATTTTTGAGATACTCTTCGTTGTACACACTCTGATCCGGATTGAATCTTGTGATGAGTTCCCAAGGCCCTTTTGTACCTTTGTAAGTATTATCACCAATAACAATGTCATTGTCATCAACCGATATTTCATCTTTTCCGATGTATATTTTTCCATCTTTCGAATGAATTCCAAATGTTTTGTCTGAACTATTTTTATTAGAAGCGTAGTTTGAAAAGTAATAAGATGCAATTTTACCGATATTCATCGTGCTGTAATTATAAGTTATCTCTTTGGCTGGTATTTTTGACGGTAAATGCAAAGCAAGCTGAGTGCTTTCAAAGAATTTATCAGTTAGCTTTTTCAAGTCTTCTTTCACCATTTCATTGGTATCAATCAACGGCTTGTACATTTTCTTTATGTCTGCTTGAAAGGTGACATCAGCCATATTATCATTGATGCTATTCTGCAGTATCATCTTCCTCCTCATCTCAATTAGATATTTTACAAGTTTTTCTCTTTTTTCAGCGTCATGTATTTTTAAAAACGACATTTTTTTTATTATATCAACAAAATAAAAAAACACAAAACATAAATGTTTTTTGTTTGATCCTTATGGTTGCTCTTTAGCGTTATCATTTGACATTCTATTCATATACACTACATTTTTTTTCTTGTTGAACATATTTTGAAACGTCTTAATGGCCTCTTTTCTCACTTGGTTGATCAGCGACTCCTTAGTAATGTCATCTATCGGACCGCTCACTTTTGTTCTAATATCTTCAAGCATGGATTTAAATTTTTGAAGCTCTCCAAGGATCAGCTCGTACTCGCTGTCATTCACATTTCCATCATTTAGCGATTTTGAAATGTAGTCGCTAATGGTGTTAAGCTTTGAGTCTGCTAAAACTTTAATTTTTTCGTGCTTTTCTGCTTTTAAAGTCAGCTTTTTGTTGACTTGCCCTCCAACAATCGATAAAAACCATGCTCCTAAAGCTACACTCTCACATGCAATCACCACTGAAGATGCAATTTTGTTGTTAAAAATCCCAATCCGATTGTTCCAAGCGCAACACTTCCCGCTTCTAATGCGCTATCGATAGAAGAGATGATTTTTACAGCTCGATGATACTTTTTATTCAGCATCAATCTTTTCTCCTTCTCAGATTGAATCTCTTTTTGTATCTCGCTTATTTTTTGAAGACGGTAATTATGCCCTTTATAGATTTTTTTTATTAATGTCGCACGAATTATATTCCATTTTATAAAGATAAAGAAATTTTATTTTATTTTAGAAATTTGATAAAACAAAGACTCTCCCCTTTTTTTACAATAACATCATTTTTGCTGTTGTGAATTTCCATGACAATATTGTTCGTTGATTCTGCAATAATCATATCATGATTAAAATATTCCAGCTTTGCTTTTATCCCCTCCCTTAACGTAACTAATGCTGCTCCACTATAAATATTTATCCCTACCATAAGAGAAATCTTTCTATGCTCAAGTTTGTTTAGTTTAATATCTTTTTGAGAGAAAATCTCAAACACTCCGTTTGAAAAAACAGAAGGGAACTCTAAATTATCATACTTTAAAGAATTTTTTTTTTTAAATCTCTAAAAAGTTCATGTAATTTTGAAAAGCATGACTGTACTGCCTAAACATCTTTCGATGTTTCAAATCCATTTCCTTTCCCCTTGAAAATTTATGAAGTGCTGAATTATTTCTTAACATTTTATAATGTAAAGAAATTTTTAACTCAAATAATTAAATTCAAAAAAAGGAATGCTAGAAAATTGAGAATTGGGTTCTAGCAATAAACCAGACCCAACAAATTCATAACCTCTTCCGCTTCTAATAAACAATCCATCTCCACCTATAGAATCACTCTTCACCCAAGGTCTCAAAAACAAACCTGATCCTATTGCCGTTATTTTCATTCCTATTCCATTTTTTTTCATATACACTACTCCTCTACCTGCAATTTTATCAACCATAGCAGAACCGGCAGACGAACTGACTCCTGCCAATAATCCAGTTGCTAATGATCGAATGACACTTGATAGAAGAGTTCTACTAATAGCACCAATAAAAGGAAGAAGAGCTCCTATAAATCCTTCTTCTACTTTTGAATTGTGCATAATCTGTTTTTTACTCAATTTTATTTCTACTCCAGTTCCGCTTTTAAACGCATCTAAAATTTTTTTCAACTGAGCTTTCGTCACTGAGAGCACGTGCTCTCCGTATAGATCCTGATTTGAAAGTCTTATTGTTGTTGCTCCACCTGACTGAACCGTCTTTTTTATCTTTTCAGCCTCTCTTTGTGGAATATTCACTTTAATATTTTCGTATATACGTAAATAAACAAGTGTAAAGAACTTTAACAGTAATTCTTTTAAAGAATTTTACCTCAAAAAAGCATTGTTTGAAATAATCTCGTACAAAATGGAGGATATCCTTTCTCTGATGTGAAGTATTATGATAATATCCTCTCCTCTAAAATTCATCAACCTCCCTTTTTGATCTACAATTCGTGTCTCCATGCTACAAATTTTACTCACCACTATCGGCAAGTATATCAAATGAAGAGGTTTTTCAACAACATTATATCCTGGAGGAACTTCCGGATAAAAAGAAAAAATATCGTATGTAGTTTCTCCGTTTATATAAGACGATCCTATAATATCGTTTGTAACTCTTACCGTTGACACTTTATCGATTCAAACTGGACCCTCAGACTCATAGTAGTCTGACTGATAATATTTTTTATCATCATTTGGATCTTTAGTCTCTATATATTTATATATTTATATACTTATATATTTATATATTTATATATTTATATATTTATATATTCATATATTTATATATTTACATATTTATATATTTATATATTTATATATTTATATATTTATATATTTATATATTTATATATTTATATATTTATATATTTATATATTTATATATTTATATATTTATATATTTATATATTTATATGTTTATATATTATTGAACTTTTATTACCATCCTTAGCTACAACAACAGAAGTAAATCCTAGAAGTGGACCTACGCTGTTATTCACATTAAAATAAACCTCATAGTTTGTTCCTTAATCATTACTGGGTTTGGCAAAATTCAAAGTAGCTCTCAACATACTCAAATTTGTACCAATGACTACTCCGTCCGGAATATAAATTGGGTTTTTATCCATTTCACGCTCAAGATAGCCATTTAATTCCTGAATTTCATAACTTCCTTCTGGGACGTATATGGTATATATTTGTTCACCTGCATTTGGACTATAAATATAATTATTGTTTGTAGAGCCTATATTTGGAAAGCTGTGATAAGTCTCTAACCCCACTAAAGCCATCTCATAATTTTTGTATGGATCAAGTTCGATTGGTTTTTCAAAGTAGCTTTTAATTCTTCTTTCTTTTGAAGTTGCTAATAACCAAAATCCTGACATTTTTTTATAGAGCAAGATTTTTTTTCTTAAGCGCTGAGCCATTACAATTCTGGAATATAAAAAGTCTCAAATCCGCTTCAATATTTTCCATTATCTTTTTTAGAGGATAAATCAATCACTGCAAATCCGTGAGGCTCTGACCAACACTGTTTGCAAAACCTTCTAAACTCTTCTTTTTTCATGTCACCCAAAACATGCTCTCTATAAAAATGATCCACATTCTTAGAATCTTGAGGAAACCAAACAAATAAAATTTGTATTTTCTCTTATCGTTTGTCTTGGAAGCATGAAATAGTTTTGAGCTAAATAGAAGCAATCAATATTCGAGTATCTTTGCCTAATGTAATAGTTTTCACATTTGTTTTGTTTTGTCAGCTGTAAATCGTCGAATATCATCAAATTGTTTTTATTCGCATCAAGATTTTGAGGATCTGGCACATCTTCAGCCGTCTCAAAAAACTGGCACTCGATGTCAGTTTTGTTACTCAATTTTTTTGAAATTTCCTCGATGATGAAATCCGTACTCACATCTAATTTTTCAATCTCATTTTGAACTTTGAACAGTTCAAGAATGACATCTTTTGGCAATTTTCTCTCGAACGATCGCTTCAGAATTTTATACTCTGGCTGAAAAAGATATTTTCCAAAAACTTGCAAGTTTTTATAATCAAACCATCCTGGTTTCAAAAGCAAATTCAATAGCAAGGTCGTTTTTCCGCATCCAGACTTTTCAACAATTATACCTCGTATACTTTTAGGTAATGACTTGTTATTATTTCTTTTACTTTTATTTATATTCCATGACAAATCAATGATGTCCATTTTTATTACGAAAATAAATTTTATATTTATGAAATAAAATGTACTGTGTCAAATAAAAAAAAAGAACTGAGACGATAAACTTAAGAAATTCTATAAGCAAAAACAATAAAAATATGCTCAAAGGAACATGCACCGTCTGCAGAACTACAAAAAACAATTTCATTTCATCCAAAAAAGGAGGAGATTTGGTCAACTCGATCAACTTTGTCACTAACAAACTCAAAATATCGTGGGCAAAATTCCCTGGAGATATGTATCTCCCTGGAATGAACTTTGCTGGTCCTGACACCAACTTAGACGAAAGGCTCACTTCTACTAATGCATATAAAGATTGGAGCAAACCTGTTGACAGGGTGGATAATGCAGCATACCATCACAACCTTGCTTAAAAGTATTTTACAGATAAAAAAAAATGAGAAATGAAGCCGAAAATATGATGGTAGAAGAGATGGACTCGATAAAAAAACCAACACAGCGCGAAAAAATAGAACGAAGTATCATCAAACCCATCATCTCCACCAAAGGTGCAAAAAAAATCTACCAACAATCAGTGAAAAGGACTTAAAATGGACTGACGAACTTGCAAACGAACTTCATAAACCAGTTATACAACATTTCAGAAGAAAAAAAGTTACTGTAAATGATATAGATGAAATATGGGCTGCTGATTTAGTTGGCATGCAATCTTTTTCAAAATTCAATAACGGTATAAAATACTTATGGTTATAGATGTATTTTCAAAGTACGGATTGATTGTACTATTAAAAAGTAAAACTGGTCTTGATGTAGCTAGTGCTTTAAGTAAAATCTTTAAAGAGAGAAGGTGCATAAAAATGTGGGTGGATAAAGGAAAAGAATTTTATAGCAAGCATGTGAAAGCGTTGGGCGTGCAGTTATACTCAACTGAAAATGAAGAAAAAAAGTTGTGTAGTTGAACGATGGAATAGAACGATGAAAGAAAAAATGTTCAAGTACTTTTCAGCTAATAATACTAAATAATATATTGACATTTTAGATGAAATGGTAAATAACTACAACAACACAAGACACTCTTCAATTAAAATGACTCCAGTTGAAGCTGGCGATAAAAAGAATAAGAATATTGTCTGGTTTAATCTGAATGGAAATGTTTCTGAAAGACCAAATCCGAAATTTTCTATTGACGATAAAATTAGGAAAACTAAAAAGAAGTCAAATTTTAAAAAATGATACACACCAAGATGGAATGAGGAGATTTTTACAGAATCAAAAATTCAGTACACAGACCCACCCACATATAAAATAACAGACAATAATGGTGAAGAAATACAAGACACTTTTTATGAAAAGGAAATGCAAAAAACTAATCAAGAAATATTTAGAATTGAAAAAGTTATTCATAAACAAAAGAACAAATCATTAGTAAAGTGTTATGGATATCCAGATTCATTCAACTCATGGATTGATAATAAAGAGTTAATAAGTTTGCGAAAATAGACGCATAAGTGGGTCAGGTCTATGATTACGCGTAGATTGAAGAAAATTGAATCAAACTGAAAATTAAATGAAATGATACACGTACACGAAATAAAAAAATAATTGTTCACCTATGGTTAATGAGCCAGAACCGGCCTTTCCTAGTAGTGTTAAAACAATTCTTATTGCTCAATAAATTTATTTCAACATAACAACTAACATATTATCAAAATGTTATAGCAGTTAAAAGTAACATGAAAATATTTAAAAAGAAAAAAACAATTAACAATTATTTTAACTTAAAATTTTGGGAATTTGAACCCACCTGGTTGTGAAGGAACAAATGCCAAAATTAAAAAAAGCAATTCTCCAAACACAGATGATAATATAGTTGTTCGTTTACGTCCAAAGCTTAAAAGCAGAAGTAAAATGAATACATGTTATTTAAAAGTGTTTTTAAAGAAAGAATTTTTTAAGTTATTTCAAAAGTATATATTGATTAAAAATACATTCATGTATTTGTGAAAAACCAAGGCTACACGTGCAATATCAAGAACCAAAATCTCAATGGTTTTTAAACTGGATATTTCGATTTTAAACAATTTTTCATGTCTGGAGATTTTTACCACAAACTATTTTGAAGAATTTTTCATTTCATTTTATTTCTGCTTGTTTTTGAACCATTTTTTCTACTCATAAGAATCAGAGCACTAAAATTTTCATATTTTTAAATTCAATGAGAACAACAAAACTACAATGATCAATTAAGTTCTAATGATTCAGTTAATATTTCAAATAAAATAATAAAATATTCGAAGAAAAAATCAAGTAAAACAAATTATAATTTCAAATAAACATCTTTTGAAACATCCGGAAAAAAGGAATCTTAATGACAAATATCTCTATTTATTAGGTTCTCACTCGGACATCATAGCTTAGGAATTCAGAAAGAGACTTATGTAGAAATTCAGACAGTAATTTATGATCCAGCAACAAAGAAAAACTCTAGATTTAATTTGAATGACATCATATTTATCAATCTGGGTGCAATTTGAAACATATTTCACATTTAAAAATGTGGTAATACAAAATTTGTGCGTTTGGAGTGGGTAGAGTTGGGTTTGGGGTGGGTTTGGGGTGGGTAGGGGTGAGTTTGGGGTGGGTAGGGGTGGATAGGTTTGGTGGATCAAGAAATGTTTACCGGGACATTAAGATGTTTCATTTTATACAGCTGAAGAACAAATGTAAATACTAAAATATAATATATTTTAGTATTTACATTTGTTCTTCAGCTGTATAAAATGTTCTTTTCTGAGAGAGATGACCTGAGTTTAGTCAAAAAATGGTCAAATTTACTTTTTAACATAAATAATTTTTTCTTTCATAGATACACTTTTTTTAAAAGTAATATTCTGCTGTGTATAGAGTAAGGTTGCCAATATTGTACCCCCTAAGACAAAACTAAAAAATGTAGGTAATCTACTGAGTGATAACATGGATTTTCAATTGAATTTCATAATTTAGGGATTGTTTGTTGTAAAGGCATTAAAAAAACTCAAAACTTAAAAAGCGTTAAGTCTCGAAGAATCAAATTAAAAAAATTGCGCTAAGAGTATGATTAAGGAAACTAGATCCTTAATTGTACCATTGTAATCCAATATTGTACCACTTTCTTGATTTCAATTACTTTACAGCTTTGTAAATATTTTATGATTTTAGATTTAAGGGATTAAAAGAACTGATTGAAAGGAATGGTTTTTATAAAATTAGCAATTGGAAATATTCTGATATAACATAACATAACACCTAACTGCCCATAATATAATGAAATGAAGTTTTTTATTTAATAAACTCTATGCAACTTGAACTTTTTTTTCTTCTGGAAAATGCCAAAAACGGGTATCACCACATATGGCACAATTTTATTTGAATTATATGTTTACAAATGGATTAGCGAAGATTAGAATAGAGGAGGTAGGTATTAAAGATAGTTATACTAAATAATGTAAAACAATATATACTATATCTATTTTAAAAACAACCACACTAAATATTGTAAAATAAAATACATAAAAACATTTTTGGCAAAAGTTTCAGATATATTGTGTCTGTTTTTGATTAACACCTGCACAGCCAACATGACACCAGCCTTGATATATTGGTAAAACTGAACTAGAGAGTACATCTTTTTGAGGACTGCTTTTCAATACAAGAGTAATACTGGAATTTTTCTTTTTTTGTTTCAGTGGTAAAGTTCGTATTGTAAGTATGGATACTTTTCTAATTGGAATCTCAAAAGGAATTTGTTAAACTTTACAAGCGTTTTTTAGCGGTCAGAATGATTGTGTTGGTACAATTTAGGACATGCCTTGAGGTAAAATTTACGCAATTAATCTGACATACAGTTAATTAAAAAATTTGCCAACTAAAAATAAGTTATTTCAAATTCTAAGTATTTATTTTGAATTTAGATAAATTATGCTTTAACATAAGTACACTGAACAAATCATATCTCCTGCTTTTTTTAGTAAAATACGCTAAGCCATAAAAACCTAAAATAAGAAATCTCCAATAACAAACCAACAAGAGCTTACTCTGGCCTTAATGCAGTTGGATGACAAAAAAAAACAGTTGACTACTTAATTTCATTCAGCAAAGATAAAAAATAAGTTAAAAAATTTCTTGAGGGTTGTAAAAATAACAAGTTATATTAAAAGTACAATATAGGCATTGGTACAATATTAGTAACCTTACCCTATACAAAAAAAATCAAGAGTAATCAATTTTCATAAATATACAAATAAAATAAAGATGTCTTACTAATTACATAACCATAAAACCATCATGTTTGAAGGAATATCTGCAAGGCTGACCAAGGCAAAGTCTGTGTAGAGATTCCCACTAAGTTTATCTGAAGAAATAGAGATGCCATAGTAAACTAGGCCAATGCACAACCTAACACAAAATGTAATACGATTTTTTTTGGAGATTTGAGATTTTTTCGAAGATCTAAAACTTTTTTGCAGATCTAAGATTGCTGATCTGAGATTATATAACAATCAAGATCTGTAAATTTATCATTTATTCAAAATAGTAGTAATAATTCTAAAGAGTATTAATAAATTGATCTAAACATGTACATCAATTTCTCATCTATTTTAACATTATAAATTGATTTTAAAACTTATAAAAAAGATTATACATTGATCAAGAGAAATGCAGAAGAGCTACCATTTAATGTCTAGCGTGATTTTAATTTGCTAGCAAACAAATTTTATTCTTTATTTTTTACCCACAAAACTGTAAATACTTAACATCCCCAGTTATTATGTCCAGATTGGAATAAAAAAAGATAAGGGCAGGAGAGATGATAATATTTACTTCTTGAGTAAAAGGCAAACCAATCACTTCAGTTAACTGCCTTGTTCATCTGTATTCAGAAAATGGTACAACTTTGTGAAGAAAGAAAGTCATAAATCCTTTTGGGGAGGATTACTTGGGAGACGAAACAAATACAAAGTTTGGGAAGCAAACTGTTAACCCACAGCTTCTGTAATTGTAATGAACTGCATAAATTTGATGTTGCAAACAGTAAAGATTACTCATAGTGATTTAAAATTGATATCTTAGCAAAAAAAAAGATTATCTACAATTGATGGAAAAGCCTATGTTCCTATTTTGCACCTCATTCTAAGTTTTGCTAAACATGTGGTCTTTGATAGGCTGGTACTTTTCAGTAAGACCCGCAGATGAAGTAATAAATTTTAGCTTAAATTAAGCTAAAATTTATTACTTCATCTCACCTCCAGAAAAAAAATTAGCTTCAGGGGATAGAATTGTAGATCATTATCATCATAATCAGATCATCAGATCATCAATCCTCATTAGCAGATCATTGGCTCCTATTTTAAAAAGTTGAATCAAGATACAGTACTTTTAAGTTTTTTGAGGTTATCATGGGATATAATGCTGGTAACTATCTCTTTGGAAATAGGTACTTGAGAAACTCTGCTCCAATATAATTCATAAAAAGTTTTTCTTGAAACTCAATATGAAGGAAAAGTAAAATAAAAAATATTTTGGATCAACGTTTTGGCTGAGATTCTTTTTATTTATTTGAAGTCCTGCAATGAGTAGGCTACTTTTTAACTAAAGTATGAGAATATCTTGTAAAACTATAAGAAAAAAGTGTATTCTGTATTAGTATTCTGTATATCCAAGCTGCATGCTCATAAGTACTATATAGCAACCAGACAAGTTGGACACCCAAATTTTATCAACTTTGCTTTTATTAGGCACCTAATTAATTTTTTTTTTTTTATTAACAAACATCAATTAACCATTCATAACTCTTTTCATAGATTTAGTAAAGAATATTTTGAAACATTTTTCTTCAAATATACAACCAAACAAATAGATATATGCATGCACCAAAAAATCAATTACCTAAAATCTATTTATTATTACAAAGTTTATACGTGGAAAACTATTTTTACTAATTGAATACAGCACAAAATGTTTCTTAAATACATTGAATAAGTCATTTGCTAAATATGTGTTTAGTAGTTGAAAGGTCTATGAAGTAAAAGAAGGTAGAAATAATGAAAAAAAAAACATTTGAGCACACAGTAAAAAGTTCATACCAACTAAAAAGCTGAACTAAAGTAGAAAGAAACATTTGCCATGGATAGAAAACGTATTTAAATGAGCTTTTGAGCTCGTTTGATTCTACTGAACAACTTGAAATATGTACATTAGGCCATGGTTTCTTGTTGTACTTTGCAACTCTATGAAGAATTATTTCAGCTTTGCATTTATCATTGTTTAGACGAAGCCATCTCACAGATTCAGGAACAAATCTGAATAGAAAGAAATTTTAAAAACTTAATATTTACTCAAAAAAACTTCATATAACAGTATACATATTAAGAGCGATAAATTACCCAAATTTTTTTAATTATTCAAATTTTATCATAAAATTATATCATAATTACATCAATATTACTTAAATAGACATAATTATATAAACAAAAAACTGTATCAATACTATTCCAAAAAGTAATTTCAAAAAACAAAGAAAACAGATTTTAGCTTATAGAATTAGAAATTAAAAAGAATTAAAAGTTTATTTCAAAACATTAAATTTAATAAATAAGAACAATGACTTCAAATCTCTTATATGGACTCACTGGTAAGTAAAAATAAGTATCAAATATGGTGCAGTTAAAATCAACTCAAGAGTACGCCATTTCTGAATAACCCATGCTTGCAATGACATTAAACATAATGCCATGTTAAATGAAAACCAAATTAGATTAGAATAATTTCTGTAACTTGGACCTATTAACTCTGTCATTAACACCCAAATAGCTAATGCTGCTCCGCCTTGTGAAACTCCTGATACAAATTGAATGGCTAAAAACACCCAGAAGTTTTTTACAAATGCACTGGCTAATGCAACTCCTACACCTATAAACCAAGCAGGGAATAAAAGACGTTTTCGACCAAATCTAGATAGTAAAGAAAAACTTTTATTTATTTAATAACAATGAATATAAAAAAGACATTAACAATACAATCTCACAAGTTCAAAGAAATATTTGCTTATACTTTATGTAAAACTTACAATCCTTGAAAAAGTTCTTGAAAACAACAACTTTTTTTATTTTGGTCCATTTTTAAAAGAAAAGTGAAAAATCTCCAGCACGCAAAACTTTTATAGTTAAAGCAATCAACCTTTTTTTAAATTTAACATTAATTAATAACTTTTATCTAGTATATAACTTAAGTTTAAATTTTAATCAAACCATTAAAAATATAACATATACTTATCAGACACAATGCCTAGAAGTATGGAACCAACTGCACATCCTAACTGAAATGCACTATAGGCAACAGAAGTGAGAGCTTTTCTATCACAAACCAAATCCCACTATGAAAACAAAAATAAAAGCAGTTACAAATATAAATAATTAAACAATCACAATTTTGAGAAATCAGTTGATGTTGCTTATTTATATATATATAAATATATATATATATATATATATATATATATATATATATATATATATATATATATATATATAAAATTAAAGATTGAAATTTCAGGAAAATTTGTTTGCTTATAAAACTCAGATATACCTCTGTTACTATTGAGAATTCTTTACTCTCAACAAATCTCCATGATTCTCTTTTCATAGAGCATCTTTTCTTGTAAAACTCATCATCTTCAGAAAAGACACCTGTTCTGTTGCATTCAGAGTTCACATGAGAGCAAGTCCAAGGAGGATCGATTCCAATGAATGTAATTGATAGAATTTGGTAGGTGAGTGGCACCATTAGCAAACTAAGTAAAAAAACCAGTAATAGCTGAAATCTACCAAATTCTCCAATAAGTTTCAGTATCTCATCTACCTCCATTTCTTTCAAAGATTCAGTATAAGACGCATGTTTAGATATTAGATCATCCTTACCATTCACGCCACTAAAATCTGAAGTAGGGTATATCCCTTCTCCTTTAGTTGCTGTAGGTGTCTTTAAACCCACAGTCATTTTTTTAGCCTAAAATAGATATATATCTTAGTACTTATATTTTTAGTAGTTATTAGTTGAATTTTGTTAAGTTAATTTGAAGTTTTGAATTCGAAATTAGAAAATTTTTTAATATTTTCATTTTTTTAATGAGGAAAAAAAATTTCCAAGTTTAATGAACTATGAAATTACATCAAGTCACAACACGATTTTAAAAATTCAAAATCTCAACAAAAGAAGTTTTAAGTATGAAAGTAATTGGATTTAGCCTGTAAAAGGCTAAGAAGTATTAGAGAACAAAAGAATATAAATATTCAATTGCTGTCAATAGCTTCATACAGATAGGGTACTTTGATAAGAACAGGTTAACAAAAATTTGCTCTTTGTTTACATCTTTGATACTCGGAGAGTGGTGTGTTAAAAACATGTTTATAAATCTGATCAATCAAAGCGTATTTTTGAAAAAAAAACACGTGTTTTTCGAGTGTTTATCAATCAAATAATATCAAGATTATTCGTGTAAGTAAATTCTTATTTACAATAACTAAGGTCATTGCAAAAAAGAATTTACTAACAATACGCATATAAGATAATATTTTTAAGATAAAGAAAAGACAAGAGAAAAACATAAGAAATAAACTAGTCGAATAATAAAAATAAAACTTTACAAAAATTTATAAGTTGCACCTAAAAAACAGACTTTTAAAAGAGTTAAAATATAGATCAAATAGTTATTATAATGTATTCATATATACATACCCATATGCAAATATACACACAAAAAAAAATTACAAAATGTACATAAACATAAAGAAAACAGTTATAAAGGTAAACAATAAAGTTAAGCGTAACTTTTTGGTTGAAATGATGGAGTGACTTTAAGAACAGACTCTTGGATCCACGGATAAAATCTGTTTTTAGGGTGTACGGAAGGGTGTTCCAAGAAAGGATTTACTGGTATTTAATGGAATTTATTCCGGGTTTAGTTGTCTGTTTTTCTGAGATGGTTAAGTTGTTATAAGCGACTGGTCTTAGGTTATGCCCACACGTTGACCCAAAGTGGTTATGAAAGATGGAAGGAAGGAGACCGCGTTGTTGATCCTAGACAAATGAATGATTTAGGAACTGGATTAAATCATAGAAACAAAGAACTTTGGATGTAAGATACAGTATGTCGGTAGGGAAGTTTCTTGGGCAGAAATTAATTATTCATATTGCTCTATTTCGAAGCGAAATGATTTAAGAAAGACAGACAATTGTAGATTGTCCCAAACTTGGTATGCATATTGTAAATTTAAACTAAAATTTGAGTGATATATAAGGGAAAGGTGCCTATGATGGCATACTTAACTTTAACGTTTCTCTGAGTCATTACCTGAAAACTTAAAAAATAATTTTTGACATGGGTGTATTCCTTCTAGCATGCAGAATAATAATGAACCTCAGAACTTTTACTATTTTGCTTTTTTATAAGTTTATACCATTAAAAAAAAAATACAAGTATGCCATCATAGGCAACTAACTGCTCCTATGATGGCACACTTTAAAGAAATTAGACAAACAAGAATTTTTTTTGTTTTTATTAATGGAAACACAACTTATCAAAAAATCAAAATTAAAAATAAATATTTGGTCTAAAAGCATAGTTCACATATAAATTTTTGTCTACTTCTCTTTATGCTTGCAGATAAACAATGACACTAAGATCCGCATTTTTGACAACAAATCCATTCGCTGTCTTGTTCTTTAGAGCAAGACAGCGAATAAAGTTCATAACAATACAAAACTGCTGCATCAGATTCAAAATTCTTTTTATTATTACTTCTTTTAATCTCCTCACTGCAGTATTTTTCTTCAACAGTTGTCTTTCTTTTTGTTTTTCTAACTAACTTTTCCTCTTTCTTTGTTATCTTTTTCTTTTGCCTTATCTTTTAATTCTTGGATATCCGGTGTGGTATTCAGAGGTCCAGTTTTTCCACGTTTTCAATTCAATTTTAGAGGGTGCGAAAGGCACCGGACACAACTTTTGTATACTAGATCTTATCCTTTCGTTGAAACAGAAGATCCAATGCATATGGAAGCTTCTGATGGGGGAGATCTCATTTCCAAATGTGTTGGTTTCTCAAACTCTCGTATTTCATCTTTGTTCTCAGCCTGATCACCTTTTTAAGAGCATAAAAATTTATTTCAGGGATTTTTTTCAACTCATTTTGCAGATTTCCTATGATGGTAACTCCTCGGTATGCCATCATAGGATAGAGTCACCATATTTATTAAAACAAGCTGTGTCTACCTTATTCTACACATAGCATTAAAAGAAGTATTCTAATAAATGTACAAAGCCTGCAGATGAAATGCATGAAAATTTCACTTCTGTATGATGTATAATAAAATCGTAATCCTAAATATATGAGAGCATTAAAACTACAACACCACATGCAAAAATTTATGTTTGTTGATTACAAAAGCATTATTTACGACAGAAGGACGAATTTTCACCAGAAGTAATGAATTACTAATATACACGTGTTGGTCTAATCACTTATACACCAAAACCAATATTTATGGAAATATGACCAGTATGCCATCATAGGCGCTATGCCATCATAGGCACCTTTCCCCTAGATAGCAATGTTTCAAAATTAGAATATTGTCGAAATTTTGCAAAGATGCCGTTGTAATGGTTTAATTTGAGAGTAAGGTCATTTATGTGTGGTTTAAATGAACGTTTCTTATCTATCACAACATTAAGTTAAGTTATATCTTAAGACAAAGGCAGCTTTTGGCCACTTATTGTAAAGTTCAAGTATTTTGGAAGATTCTTGTTAGTTTTTTTATAAAAGTTTGTATATTGCGTCTTAAAGTATTACTATTTCTGTTTTTTTTAGTACTTAATAAGATTTTATTTGTTCCGAGCCAATGAACAAGACTGGCCATATCCTGATTATTATATTTATTTAGTTTTTTGAGAGAGTTCATTAATTGGAGATAAGAATCATCAGCAAAATGATTCGTATTTGAATGTTTAATAGAAAGATGAAATTTGAATGTTTAATAGAAAGATCATAGATATAGATAATAAAGAGAAGAGGACCTAAAATGAGGAATGCCAATACAAACGCTTTTAATGTCTGAGAAGGTGCTTTTTAGAGAAACAAACTGTTGACGATTGGAAAAGTATGATTTAAACAATTGCAAGGTTGTACCGCGTGCACCATGATGGTTAAGCTTTGATAGGAGAATGTCATAGTCTACGGTGTCAAAAGCTTTTTGTAAAAGCTCAATCTAAACCCCGCAAGGAAACTTTCCATTATCATGAGCAACTATCATGCTTTCTGTAATTTTAATAAGAGTGTGAGCTGTAGAATGCTTTTTACGAAAAACAAACTGGGGTTTATATAAGCATTGATTTTGGTTAAGGAAATCGTATAATCATGTATAACTTTTTCAAAAATTTTGCTCAGTTATCCAATAATATCAGGCATATTGTTAAAAGATTCTAATAGTATTTTAAAATTGTCAATATGATATGGTAGTGAAGATATATTTATATAAAGATAACTTACAGAAGAGAAACCGGACGATAGTTGGTGCATTTGAAACCATTGGTTCTAAAAAATGTGAAATCTCATTGAATGTATTGTATTTGAGTGAGCCAAAGTTGAAATCTCCCGATGGCCTAAACTTTTTTTTGTCTAAGCTAATTTTTTCAAGAAGAGGATTTAGGTAGTGATCAACAAAATTGGTTGGAGACATTGATGGCTGACGATATAAAGAACTATTGTGTTACTTTTTTTAGCATTTATTACTTCAAAAATATAGATTCGAGCTCCTTACTTTTATTCAGGATCAAGTAAGTTCTAACTTTAAAGTTTAAAGTAGATTTATATACCTTTCTTAGCGTGTGAACAGATACATATCCGTCTAAATCAACATTAATTATAGACACATTTTCATCGTACAGGTTAGATTCAGTTATCCAATAATATCAGGCATATTGTTAAAAGATTCTAATAGTATTTTAAAATTGTCAATATGATATGGTAGTGAAGATATGTTTATATGAAGATAACTTACAGAATTTCGGGACAACTTATTGTACCTAGGAACATCTGCATATGTTCATTTGATTAAAGTGTAAGATAGATCATTGAGGTTCACGAAAAGGTTTTTCAAACTTGGATTATCGGATAGATTTTTTACGAGGTTAAGTTTCAGTGACTTTCCGGCAAGTGCGGTAGATAACTCAAGATCAGAAATATTAGAGAAAGGAAGAAATGTTTTTGTACAGATACCAGGCAGTACCACGTATTTAAAGCTTTTATTTTCTCATATGTCAACTTGATTACATTTTATGTGTATCCACTTGACACATAGATCGCATTGGATAGCTGAGTGACTTTTAGCAACGTTTTTAAGGTAAATAACTTTTTAATGCCACATTCATGCCGTTTTAAGGCCACAAGGTTTCACAACCATCATTAAAAAGTTACAGAAAAAAGATGATGAAAATATTTGAAAAAAATAATAATAATAAACAAATCTAAGAAGTGAAAAAATCTAAGTGAGTTGCATAAAAAAGAAAATCAAGAATAAAAATTATATGTATAATAATAATAATTTAATAATAATATAATAATATAATTTAACTTAATTGTTAATTCATTCCTGTTTCACTTGCTGGCACAACAAACCATTTTTTCAGTGATCTTTTGCTAATGAAAATCCAATTTTTTCAATGAAAAGTTCTTTTGATGTTGTTCGAAGTTAAAGAATCGATTTTATTACCCATCATTATTTTAAACACCTGTATATAGATGAACTTTTGAATCATGTTAAAATAATGGATATTACATTTTAACTTTAACTCTTTTTAGAATTACCTAAAACAGGAACTTGACACATTAAATTCTATAAGGTCACTATCTCCCTTAGACTCATCAAGATTGCTTTCAAACTCTGCTAGTATGAAATATTCTTTAAGTAGCAACTGAGATAGATGGCATATGTAAGTTTTTATCGCTAAACCAGCAATGAGATTTTAAAAGATATTGGCACATTTATAAAAAGCGTGCCAATGTCTTTTAAAATCTTGATACTCAGCAAGTTGCTCAACATAGCTGATTCTCCTAAGAGTTTACAAACTTTGCAATATCTTTTGCGATTTCAGAATACCCAACTTCGTTGGAAGTAGAAAAGCTTTTAGCTAATATCTCTGCATACTCGATTGCTTTTAAGAATTCTGATCGAGAGAGGCTTAAACCTTTATGCGTGGATCAAGCAAGTTTTCACCTTAATGAAGCTTTGTGACAGTCATGTTTTTTCTTAGCGTAAACCGGCCAATATTATGTATTTATTAACGAAAACTTTTTTACCGAAAAACATGTAACAAAACGTGTTTTTCAGTCAGCCGCATGTTTTTTAAAGTCCATATTCCGGGTATAGAGGTGCAGGGTTGAACAGCATGTTCAATAAACGTGCTGTTCACGGCATGTTTTTCAAAAATATGCAGCTGACTGAAAAACACGTTTAATACATATTTTTCAACCCCCCGCACCTCTTTACCCGAAGCTGGTAATTTAAATTTTGGGAGAAAATGAGTTGCTAATTTTAATAAGTAATGATTATTTTTAAAATATTTTTTATTTTTTATTTTTTTTTTCTGAATAATCTAATTAAATTATTAAAAAAAAAAATTATATAAACTATTAATTATTATATTAGTCATTAGTAATAATTATTACTTACTAGTATTAACAGCTAATTTTCTCCGAACATTCACAATGGGAGGTAAAACAAATTAATTCTAACCTGACAATTTACCAAATATTGAACGAACTACTTATTGTGAGAGAATTACATAAAATCTGTACAAGGTAACAATGGGTGTCACAGAGATCAATAAACATAAAGCTGTGCGTTTTTAAGTATTTACTTATGTTAAAGCCCTGATTGCGAAAAAGTTAATGCAAATTCTCCTAATTCACCATATTTTGATTGGAGTAATTTATTTTATGAAGAAGAAGTTAACGATTTCTTTAAACTGTTTTATTAATTTTCCGAATCAGTTCCAAAATGTGGAAATATCCGTCAGACACATATAAGCCTACAGTTCCAATAAACGGATATATCCGTCAGACACACGAAGAGCTACACCCTTGAAAGGCGGATATATCCGTCAGACACAGCTAAGGGGTTAACGCAAAACTTTAGAATTCAGAAATGAAACTTTTACTACGCAGTTCACCATCGAAAATGATTATATAGAAACAAAATTACAATTTGAGTTAGGTTTAGGGTTAGGGTCCATACCCAGTGGACAATCAACAGTTTAAATTGTGTGTTCAAAAAGATCACATTAAGGATCGAAGTCTTGAATTTTGTAGACAGTCGCTATCTGATATTAGTAATTTCTTATAATTCCAGTTGTTTTCTCAACTTTTGCAAGTTTATTAATTTTCATATTGATAAATTAATTTCATTCGATTGCATTGAACCGACTAACACGATTGTTGACTCAGACAACAATTTGATATTATTTTAAAAACGAATATCAAAATAACATTTTCATACCATAAGGAAAAACAGGATACTTTTTGATTTGCAATTTTTGATCAATGTGAACATTATTAATCAGGTTTGCAACTTTTAAACTAAAGAAAAGGAACGGTCACTGCAGTAGGGCGGGGGAGAGGGGGCTGGTTGAGTAATCTTTACTAAAACAAATATATCTCCTGAACGATGCATCGGGTTTATATCATTTTTTCACTATTAGAAAGAACATTTTATCTGCTAAAAATTGCTTAAGAAAAAAAAAAAAATTTTTAAGATTTTTTTGAGAAAATATTCCCTAAAAGTTAACCGAGCTGCTCAACCTGCCCAACGGGGCAACCTACCCCAACGGGGGGTAGATTGAACAGCTGTGTGGGGTAAGTTAAAAATAAAGTTAGTAAGTTAAGATTTATATTTTTGTAATTTTGACTTATATATTTTTATTGACTAAGTATATTTAAGTAAAAATATTTTTAAAAGAAGAAAAAGTTTAATAGTTTTAAATCACATTTACATATTTTTTAAAAAAATGGGTTTCAGATATTACTATAAATTGTTAAGAGTATTTAATAATGATTAATTTAAAAGTGTTTATGGACCTTAAAATGTTTACCCAGCAAAATTTGTTTCTCCGTATCCGATAATTCCTTTTTATTATTTAATTTTTAAATTAATTTTATTAATTAATTTTATTAATTAACTTTATTAATTAATTTTATTAATTACTTTTATTAATTAGTTTTATTTATTAACTTTATTAATTAATTTTGTTAATTAATTTTGTTAATTAATTTTATTAATTAGTTTTATTAATTAGTTTTATTTATTAATTTTATTAATCAATTTATTAATTAATTTTATTAATTTATTAACTAATTTTATTAATTTATTAATTAATTTTTTTAATTTATTAATTAATTTTATTAACTTATTAATTAATTTTATTAATTTATTAATTAATTTTATCAACTAATTTATTAATTAATTTTATTAATTAATTTTACTAAATAGCTTTATTAATTAATTTTTTTAACTAATCTTATTAATTAATTCTTTTAATTAACTTTATTAATCAATTTTATTAATTAATTTTATTAATTTTTTTCAAAGCTGCTCAACTTACCCAGACTAGACTAAGTCACACAAAAGTTAGGTTATAAAAAGAACTATAATACTTAGGGAAAATGGCTAAGTATAATCAGAAGTCAAAGAAATGGGTAAAATATCAACACTTAAATGGAAAAGACCATTGAAGCGCTTTATTATATCACGTTGGATAAAACATCAGAAACACTGATATCTTATGGTTTTTTGGCGGTTCATTTGATTTAGAGGAAAAATTGGCTGAAAAAGTGTAACTTAGAGAAAAGAAAAAAAGTTTTATAGCTTCTTTAATCTCTAAAATGGAAATAAAAGAAAACATTTTGGTCTCATAGAAATCATTCTTTAAATATTGTTAGAAAGCAAACCAGTGTCGGGTTAAAACAAAAAGGTTGAAAATGCATCTTCATTTTAAAAATTCTCTTTAATAAGAAGATTCTTAAATTAACGAGGGCGAACTTGTGAGAAACTTTATAACAGAAAATGATCAGTATATTCCTGGTGTAAAAAAACGGTTGCATGAAATTAACTTTTGATGTGGGAAGTATTATGTTGAAGTATTTATTTTAAGCTCCTTTTTATCGCGGGGTAGGTTATCGCGGGGTAGGTTATCGCGGGGTAGGTTATCGCGGGGTAGGTTATCGCGGGGTAGGTTATCGCGGGGTAGGTTATCGCGGGGTAGGTTATCGCGGGGTAGGTTATCGCGGGGTAGGTTATCGCGGGGTAGGTTATCGCGGGGTAGAGTGGGGTTAATTGTGTACGTTTAACTAAATCTTACAGATCTTTTGAACTGTGCACCTGACATGAAATTCTTTTGCTTCAAGCCATGGAAAGGGAACTGTTAGTGGGATCGGGGGCATGGTGAAGAGATCAGTTTGGAGAGCTGTAAAATTAGGCAACCAAGTTAAAAACTTCCAATGGCCACTGTCATCAGCATTCACCCGAATGCTGATTTCAGTGGTTTTATGGAAGTAGGAGCTGCCAACATTAAAGCTAACATTAAAGAAGCCAACATTAAAGAAGGCGATTATGTAATTGTGTAATTGGAGTCTGAGTCAAAATAACGTTTAAAAAGATTCTATGTTGGTTTGGTCATCTAAATAGGTGAACTTGCCGGAATAGACCCTGGGTGGCAGGTTAAATAAAAATTTTAGTTCGTATACGCATGATACTACTTTCTATTTTTTTTTTTTTTTTTTTTTTTTTCATCAAAGAAAAAAAAAAGCCGAAAGTAACACTTTGGTGTTGGATATAACATTTCAGGATGAATAATATTAATATCTGATTAAAAAAACCTACTAATAATCAATTTTTACATAATTATATTGTTATTTTAGTACAATGCAAGCGTATACGAACCAAAATATTCTTAACCTGCCACACAGGATCAATTTCAGCAAGTTTACCTCTGCACTATCTAATACGGGTCGGCAAAAAATTATTACGGGTAATAATTTTTACGGGTCGGCAAAAAAAGGCCATGAACTTATACCAAGTATATACCAAGCTTGCACCATGACTTTTAGTTTTCAAACTCTCCTTACAGTTTTTTCTAATCACTCCACAATCTTTCTTTCCAGGCATTTGGTAGGACACATCTTCACTGCGACAAAATAAAATGACCGTCTCTTTAATTTCATCACTAAGGGCTTTCTGGGATATTGGCTTTGGTTTTGAATCGTTTATAGTTAAGCCCTCTGCTTTTGCAACAACTGCAAACAAATTGTTTTGTTATTTTTCTTGGAGATTTTGGAAGAGACTTTTTAGCGCGTTTTAAAACTTTACTTTGAGAAAGAGGAGTGAAGAGTGAGTCAGTTGATTGTCCCATATTTATAGTTTCTATTAAATTTATGGCAGTTGTATTGACCCTTTTTCTCTTTGCTTGTCTCCACTTAAGTATTCTTTCTGTCTCTTTCACGTTAAACCATGTAATTTTTGCACGAATCATATTGAATATTTGTTTCTCTCTAGCTAATCTTTTCCCGCGTTACATCCAACAACGCAGTTTGTTTGGTAATTACATTATGTATTGAATTGATTTTTTTTATTACAAATAAACTTTAATGAACTAACAAAGGAAACAGCTCTCTTAAGAAATTTAATTGAAATTGAAATAATAAACTTTTTGTTTCTTTTTGGTGCCGGATGTAACGCAAAGTATACGTCATAGATACCGGATTTATATATGGTTATCTAATTAGTAAGACATCCTTTGCGAACTTTTTTAGGTATGAGTGAAGTATTTAATACATTTAAAAACTTTCTTTAACGGGCAACACATAAAATACTTTAGTTTAACGGGCAACACATAAAATACTTTAGTTTAAAAGGAAAGATTTTGTAAAATATTTGTGCGCGACATGATGCCTCTTCAGCTTATATTGTTTACCCTGTTTTCGAATTCAACTAAAATCTGCATAATAGGCGGTGTAAATAAATATGAGTAATTATTTTGCTGTGTGTTTTCGGAGCAATTACTCCACTTTACGTTAAGTAATTGCTCCAAAAACACATAGCAAAAGCATTTGTTCATTTTTGTTCACACCGCCTTTTATCAAAAATTGAGATTTTATCTTTCAAAAAATGTAAAAAATTTCCAAATCTATAAAAATATTTTTTTCTTTGATGTTTATCTTATCATGATCCGCTTTGAACATTTTAATTGACATTTATCGCATTTTCATAAATTACCTAATATCGCATTTTTATTGATTACTTACTATTGGATTTTCATCGATTACCTTTTATGGCATTTTTATCAATTACCAATTATCGCGTTTTTATCAATTACCTATTACGGACGCTTTTTATTGACGTTCCCTTTTAGATTTCATTTTGTATTTGTAATTTTCATTAAAATTTTGTATTATCTTTAATTCTTAGAACTCTACTTATAAGTTCTAATTCTTGAAAACTAACTTTATTTTTGGAAGAGTTTGATGGCTGAATGCAAGTTTAGCGCTTTAAAGAAGTCTGTCAACAAGTAAACTTTAAAGAAGTCTGTTAACTAATTAACATTAGTGTCCAATTCTTAAAGAGTGAAACTTTGAAATTGTTTCCTTTGTATAGTCTCGACCGATTGTTGAAAAATTACTGTTACCAGGCACTTCGCTAGTTTGCATACCTGTGTAGGTGGCGTAGCTAATGTAGTAGTGTGTTTTGTGCACGTGGCGTAGCTGATGTAGCTGGAGTAGATTTTGAGGGCTTTACGTATCTTGAACTTGATGAAGCTTCGGAATATTCAGAATACGGACTTACGTCATTGCTTCCAACGATTTCTGTGTTTTTGAGATTAAATTTATCGATAAGCAGAGGATTTTGTTTAGAATTGCTAAAATTTACAACTTAAAAGGTTTTAAAATTTTACAAGAGTAAACTAAAGCGAAATAATCAAAGTGAATGAAATTTTGACAAGCCAAAAAAATCACCAGAAAATGTCAAATTAAAATTTGGAATTTTACGGAATCTATACTATTTTGAGTTAATTCTATTATTGAATAGCTAAAAAAAAAAAAAAAAGAAAGTATTTTGTCAGTTTCGCATTTTACAAAAACTATTCGTTTTTTAAAAATATAGAAATTTATTTAACTATGAACTGTTTATGAAACATTTATTGCTGCAAATTTAAGACTACCGTAATGAGATTCTTTTAAAAACGAAAAACAGCAACGTAATCTGTAAAAAACCCCATTATAAGTTGATTACGATGAAAATAATAAAAGGAGTTTTCATAGATAGTTCTAAAAACTTTTACATTTTTACCTGAGCTGAGAATCCATCTTAACTGAACTGACAGAATGAAGACCAGTTTCTAAAATAGAAATTCTCATCAAACTCCATCTCAAATGTTATTTGTTGGAAATCTCGTTTTGCATCATTTTGAAAAAATCACAGATCACACAAATATTAACTGTAAAAATGTTTTCCATTTGTCCCGATCTACCTCTTCTTCACTCACAAAGTAAATTGCAATATTTTTTATATAATAATAGTAATAATAATAATAATAATAATAATAATAATAATAATAATAATAATAATAATAATAATAATAATAATAATAGTAATAATAATAATAATAATAATAATAATAATAATAATAATAATAATAATAATAATAATAATAATAATAATAATAATAATAATAATAGTAATAATAATAATAATAGTAATAGTAATAATAACAATAATAATAATAATAATAATAATAATAATAATAATAATAATAATAATAATAATAATAATAATAATAATAATAATGATAATAATAATAGTAATAATAGTAATAATAATAATAGTAATAATAGTAATAATAATAATAATAATAATAATAATAATAATAATAATAATAATAATAATAATAATAATAATAATAATAACTTTTATAATATCTTATATTCGAAAATATTTTTAACTTCTTATATTCTATAATTTTAATAGTTATTTAATCTAAAACTGTATTAAAATATCAACTTGAAATATTTTTATATAAAGATAAAAAATAATAATAATAATAATACAAATGATAAAATACTTAAATATTAAAAACAGAGGTGGGTACTTCCGATAAAAGTTCCGATATTCCGATATTCTGCTAGTATCGGACTAAGAAAAAAATATAGGATTATTGGACTAATATATGTATCAATCATTAATTACTTAAAAAATCATCACTGATGGGTTTTATACTTTTTAAAAAAATCGGACTGGCCGTATTAGATATTCCGTTAACTAACGGACTAAACAAAAAGTAGCGTACTATCGGACTATCCAAATTTTGTATTTCCGTCTTCCTGACTTTTATATATGAAATAAATATATATATATTTTCAAAAAATGCAGATTGAATTTCACGATCGCGCATATCTCCTCTGTTCCAACAACTACTCCTGTTTTGTCTTTAAATGTTGCTCTTCCCCTATCCGACCGGGGGCAGGTCATTCTCTACTCTAACTGCTGTATTAGGTCAAAGTGTCGATCAGCGTTGTTAGATTCTTATTTCAACAGCTCCGCAATATTTCGAGTAATATCATTATCCTCCTTATCCTTAGAGTCCCAAAACACTAGCTCAGTTGCCTAAGTTACTAGTTGCACTACGATGTATAATATAAATTTACTACAGCAAATTCCAGAAACGAAATACTTCCTCTTAAAAAACCGTAGCAACCGAAACTTGTTATTTACCCCCAGGTCAGTTTTGCGACTAAGCAATACTTAAGTATTAATAATTAAGTATCATGGGAAGTTGAAATGGACAAATATTTAACATTTACATCAAGTCGTACATCTAGCGCTGTAAGCCACAGTGATATGTCGAGTCGGCCTAATAGTGAAATGAGTCAGAGGAGTGATGAGGAGGAGATAATAATGCTTGATACCTTCAGCCAGGGAGATGGCCAGTTTTCCTGTGATAGCATTGTAAGGCCTTGAACTCCAAGCCAGAGAGACACTCAGCTTGCCTCAGGCAACATAGACAGCCTGTAGTAAGTTGCCTGTGGCAAGCTGGTAAAAAAAATCAAAAAAACCTTTTAAATTTTTTTTTAAGATATCGGACTATCGAAATATCGATTATCGAAATATCGATTATTGGACGGGCTATGTAGGAAAACCATCGGACTAGCGATAGCGGATTAGGAACTCAAACTAGCGAATTTCCGGATGTCGGACTCAAAAAAAAAAGCGGTTGCCCAGCTCTGATTAAAAGTAAAAACATACAATAAAAACAATAAACAAAGGCGTATTTTAAAAAATCAATCATATAATTACTATGAAATAAATCTTGTACTAAAATATTTTAAGATCTTTTTAAGTTTCTACGAACGAAAGCGCTGAAAACTAAAAAGTAAATCGATTTTACGCCGCTTTACTGCTGGATTACCAGTGACTTGCCAAATTTGAAAATTATATCTTAATTAAAAAATTAGAAGACAATAATTTCTAGTAAAGGATGTTGATCAAGATATTTTTCAAAAACCTGTTAAAAGTCAGCTGCAACTAAGCATCGGCGTTTCCAAACTGGCGGTAAAAAAGAATAAAATACCTATTATTTTTCGCTTTTTTACAGTAAAAAGCGTAACGAAGTAAAAATTCCGGCAATTTGTTATAATTTCGAAAAAAGTTAGTAAAAGCTGTAATTTTGAGTAAAATAGCGCAAAATTTTACTTTTTTCATTTTATCAAGTCAGATAATTAAATAATTACCTGCTAAAATTAAATTCCCCTCTTATATCAGCTTGACTAAAGTTAAGAAAGATTACCGGACCTAAAGTGCATACTTTTTTTAGCCTGAATGAACTTAATCCGATTTAAAGTGTCAATGTTAAAACGAATATTGACACTTGGCAAAAACTAAGAGATTCAGGCAAGAAACACACTGAGCAAGAACTTAATCAGATTTAAAATGTCAATATGAAAACGAAAATTGGCACTAGGTTAAAGCTAAGAGAGTAAGGCTAGAAATACCCTTAAGAGAATCTAATCCGAAATTTGAATTTTAAAACGAGTATTGACAAGTGTTTAGAACTAAGAACTTTAGGCTAGAAATCCACTAAGCAATATTTTATTCCTAGTAGAAATGTCAATATTAAAGCGAATATTGACTCCAGGCCAGAACTTAGAGAATAAGGCTAGAAATTAAACCTTTAGGACAATCTTAATTTTTTCAGAAATTTAATCAGAAACCTCAGTTTTAAAATGAATATTAGCACCAGGCTAGAACTAAGAGAATAAGGCTAGAAATACCATTAGGAGAATCTTAACTTAATCAGAAATTTGATCAGAGGCTTAAATTTTAAAGGAAGTAAAAGTTTTAAGTAATATAGATTGAAATAAAAAGTTTTTTCTAAAACTTTTTTCAATCTATTTTACCTAAAACCTAATAACAGGTAATATAGATTGAGGAAGGGCTGTTCAGCGATCTTGCACGTGTGTGACATGGGGCATAGAAAAGTTTTTCATCTGCGTGAGTCTTTAGTTTACTCTGGACATCTGTCCGAAAACAATTTTACTACTCCCAATCTTAGGGCTTATGCTATTTCTTACCTGAGGCGTTCACTGCTCAGTCATGACCAATCAGCGCAAAACTATTTCCAAATAAGAGAAAAGATTATGACTGTTGTTTGCTATCTAATTTACTAAACTTAAAAAACTATTAGTTCCTCATCAAATTAAATACTTCAGTATTATTCTAAATGATAAATTCAATGAAAGCTGAAAATTAATTCTAAGAACTTTTGCAAGTCATGAGTTGACGCAGATCAGTTAAATTTAACCATGATAGGTATTTACAAAAGGTCACTGAGTGTGGCCAGTGACTTCATTAATATAGTCGGTGTTTTAAAGCAAATCTGTAAACTGATTATCACTGCGGCAAAATACAATCAGTTTGCTGTTTCTAAACCCTAAAAATGTGTGCGCATTATTGCAAAATTTGTCACGCTCAAGGGAACTGAAAGAAAATATTAAAATGTTTTTAAGAGCTCTCTAAAATGCGTGCAAAATAAGTTGATGAGTTTAGGTAAGCTGACAAAAACTACAGTCTTAAGAAAGGAGTAAAACAAATTGCTGTAACTTTATTCAACATAGAAAAGAATGATTAACTATTTTTTACGAGAGTCAGCTTTACAAAACTTAGGCTCTGACTAATTTCAATACAAAAACCATAACACATATAAATAGAAAACATTCAAACTTTTGCACCAATCAAATTGCATTTATAAAAAAAAACTAAAACACTGCGGCAAGTTTACAAAAATAATTGTTGTATAAATTTTCTAATCATAAAAATGCAGATTTTCTTAATGTTTCGTATCACCTTACGCGCAATATTGTTTCTCGTTCTCAAGCAGAGTTCGATTTCAAGCAATTCAATTTCGTTTTCAAGCAGAATTCGATTTTAAAACTGATGATGGAACATAAGTTTGGAAAATATCATGAAAAATTTAAATGCAATATTATTAAAAAATATGAATAAAAATCAAACACTCAGCTCAAACGTTTACCCATTTTAAATTAACCAAATACAAAAAGAAAACACAGACAATGACCTTTCAAATATGTAATATGTACAATGTATAACTTATTTTGCAAACGTCAACACTGATCTATAAATTGTCTACAAAATATTCTGTATTAAATTATGGCTTTAAATTCTGCAATAATTATAATGCATTTTGCATTAATTATTTTTGAACTATTTTTGAAATTGCCAAAATCCATAATAAAGAAACAAACAGTTGGTAAGAAAGCAGTTAAAAACTCGGTCGCAATAATTTAAGGAAGTTAAATGATTATCACTCGTTAATAAAAATGTTTAAAATGAGATGCTCCTACGTCTTAAGAGTCGAGGTTCTCAAGGATAAATCGTGTCAAAGCGAAATATATTGGGTAAATTTACAGCAAATTCATCGCATCCATCTTTAAAACACTTCGGAAAAGAATGAGCAAAAAATGCTCTCAGCGTGTTGATTCTTTAGGTTGTGAGCATTTTTAAAAAGTTGATCATTTTAAATAGGAGATGTGCTAACAGGGTTGCTTATCACGAGCCTATAGAAAACATTATGTTTTATTTATCATGTTTTACAAACTTATATTTATAATTTTATTACAGTTTTAAAAAATTTTATGTAAATATTGAAATGAATAATCATTTAATCACTTTATTATTTAATTTCACACTTCCTATTTTATATCCAGAAGTTTATTTTTATACTATTCAATTCTTATATAATTATATATTGATTTCTATTAGGATTGAGTTGCGAAGACATAATATGGGAAGCTATTTATAGAACCCAAATAAAATAAGGTATTCATACTGTGGACTCCAGGACTTCTTCGACAGTTTCAAGAGTGGACTTGCCATTAGTTTCTGATAACAAGCAGCAAAACAAACCTGAGAGTATAAGTGATCCACCCATTACTATAAATGGCAGTAAACGATACTCATACCCTAAGAACTGACTGACCCATGGGGACAAAGCAGCACCAATAATATTTACAGTTGTACAAACACCAATGCCTTTGGATCTACACAAAAAACTATTTATTAAACACATGAAAGTGGTTTCATAAAAGTAATAAACTTGTATCAAAGAAGCAATAGATTACCTTACAGAAGTTGGGAAAAGCTCAGTTGACCAAATATATATGGCATTATAGGAAAGATTTACCAGAAGCTTTCCTGTCATACCTAACAAAATTCTTACCCATGTGTAAACTATAAAGCAAAAGTTGTTTAAAAAAGTAAAAACACTTAAACTTGTTTAGAGTAGGAAAAAAAAAAATCTTAAAACAACTCTTATTGCTCAATAAATTTATTTCAACATAACAACAACATATTATCAAAATATTATAGCAGTTAAAAGTAACATGAAAATATTTAAAAAGAAAAAAACAATTAACAATTATTTTAACTTAAAATTTTGGGAATTTGAACCCACCTGGTTGTGAAGGAACAAATGCCAAAATTAAAAAAAGCGATCCTCCAAACACAGATGATAATATAGTTGTTCGTTTACGTCCAAAGCTTAAAAGCAGAAGTAAAATGAATACATGTTACTTCAAATTTCTTTTAAAGGAAGAATTTTTTTATGTCATTTCAAAAATATATATTTATTACAAATAGTATTAATGTATTAGTGAAAAACTAAGGTTACATGTCCAATATCAAGAACCAAAATCTTAATGGTTTTTAAACTGGATATTTTGATTTTAAACAATTTTTCATGTCTGGAGATTTTTACCACAAATTATTATAAAGAATTTTTCATTTCATTTTATTTCTGCTTGTTTTTGGACCATTTTTTCTACTCATAAAAAAACAGACCACTAAAATTTTCATATTTTTAACTTCAATGAGAACTGCAAAACTACATTATCAATTTGTAGCATAGGAATTCAGAAAGAGACTTGTAGAAGTCTCTTTCTGAATTCCTAAGCTATGATATCTGAGTGAGAACCGATGAGAAAAGATGTAGAAACTTAGACAGTAATTTATGATCCAGCAACAAATAAAAACTCCAGGTTTAATTTAGATAACATAATTATCATTCTGGGTGCAATATGATACACATTTCACATTTAAAAATGTGTAATATAAATTGGGTGGGAGGGGGGTGAATGGTGAATCAGGAAACTTTATCAGAACATTAAGATGTTTCATTTTATACAGCTGAAGAACAAATCTAAATTCTAAAATAAAAAAACTCAATTTCTTCTTCAGTGTTGAAATATCAGTAAATAAGGTAAGATTGTTTTGATAACCTTGAAAAATAAAGCTTGTAAAAAAAAACTTGAATATCATAAATAAAATCACAATCATTTAGTTTAATGGTCGAGCTATTTTTTGAATTATTCAAAGATTATTCAAATAACTTGTCATAAAAAAAAGCTTGTTTTTATTTAATTCTATTATCAATATTTCTAACATACTATCAAGGATTGTTAAGCTACAATAAATACTAATCATTTTTTTCACACATAAGAATGTCTTAGGAAACAGAACTTCTCTGAGAGAGATGACACGAGTTTAGGCAAAAAATGGTCAAATTTACTTTTTAAAAATTTAAAACATAAATAATTTTTTCTTTTATCGATATACTTTTTTTAAAAGTAATATTCTGCTGTGGATTTAAAAAGAAATCAAGAGAAATCAATTTTCATAAATGAATACACAAAACAAAGATGTCTTACTAATTACATAACCATAAAGCCATCATGTTTGAAGGAACATCTGCAAGGCTGATCAAGGCAAAGTCTAAGTAGAGATTCCCACTAAGTTTATCTGAAGAAATAGAGATGCCATAGTAAACTAAGCCAATGCACAACCTAACACAAAATGTAATATGATTTATTTTTGTTTTTGTAGATTTGAGATTATTTTGAAGATCTAAAACTTTTTTGTAGAACTAAGATTGCTGATCTGAGATTATATAACAACTAAGATCTGTAAATTTATCAGTTATTCAAAATAGTAATAGTAAATCAAAATAGTAATATAAAATCCATCTAAACATGTAATCGATTTCTCATCTATTTTAACATTATAAATTGATTATAAAACTTATAAAAAAGATTATACATTGATCAAGAGAAATGCAGAAGAGTTACTGTTTAATGTCTAGCATGATTTTAATTTGCTAGCAAACAAATTTTATTCTTTATTTTTTACCCACAAAACTTTAAATACTTTACAGCCCCAGGTATTATGCCCAGATCGGAATAAAAAAAGATAAGGGCAGGAGAGCTGATAATATTTACTTCTTGAGTAAAAGGCAAACCAATCACTTCAGTTAACTGTCTTGCTCATCTGTATTCAGAAATTGATACAAATTTGTGGAGAAAGAAGATCATAAATCCTGTTGGGGAGGATTACTTGAGAGACAAAAGAAATACAAAGTTTGGCAAGCAAACTGTTAATCAACAACTTCTGTAAGTATAATGAACTGCATAAATTTGATGTTGCGAACAGTAAAGATTACTCTAGTGATTAAAAATTGATATCTTAGCAAAAAAAAAAGATTATCTACCATTGAAGGAAAAGCCTATCTACCTATTTAGCACCTCATTCTAGGTTTATCTAAACATGTGGTCTTTCATAGGCTGTGATCCGAAGGTGATCAAGATTAATACCAATTGCATATTATATTATATTTTGAAGATCAACACCGCATTTGTTACTTTTTAATCAACATATAAAAAATAATATTTTTACCCTATTTATACAATTTCAATCAGTTAAAAATAGATAAATTGGTTTTTTAATAATCATCATAAATGTGCTATATATGGCACACTTATGGTAATTTGTCACCACAACCATGCATAATTATAGGATCGACATGTCCAAGTTACAAAAATAATTTTAACATAAATTTCTTCTGATCAGGCTGGTATTCATCCTTGAGTAGAAAGAGCTGTTAAATAATTATCCAAGTTCATAGTGCAACTTCCAGTTTTTGTGTTAATTTTTTTTAAATTTCTTTTTAATGAGGAGTCTGAACAAAAAAATGTTTATTCCTGATAAAATATATTGGGGAAATGCCTGATTAATACCTGATTCTAATTGAACTATTTGCACTGAATTCAATTATGTAATAAACATATTTTTTTTGCATACACATTTGGCATTTACATTGTTTAAAAAAACAGGGATAGTACCATTTGAGCTGAACCAAAGGTGCAACCAATATGGATTGAAAATAGTCATATTCCACTGTCCAGAATTACAAACTTTTATATATATAACTATGATGTCTGTGGAGATAAATTGACTTTGAAATTGTTGAAACCACTGTTTTCATGTCTTAAAATGTGAGTTAGAAAAATGCTTATTAAATCTAACTTAATAGTAGCATCCATTTGAAAATTGATAGATAGTTAGCTCAACATATATGTTTATGATAAAATTTTATGTAAATATTTTGCTTGTTGATTTCTCAATATTTTAATTTTCATTTTTATTACTTTATATCTTGGCCTTAAAATATTTTTACTAACTCATAGGTCCCTTTTGGATAAATTTTATTTTCAATACTTTTCAGTTAAACCTACTATCTGAGATTGGCAGATAATGGCAAACATTTCTCCAATATTTCCAGACTTTGATTTCATGTTCTCACTTTTCAACTATATTAAAAAAGATTTTGTATCCATTTTTTTTTTAAAGATGCTTGCCATTACATTTCACAATAAAGCTGACTAACCATTGCTCAGTTTGGCCTTGCTCTGGATGGCCAAGTCATTTTGGCCATGCTGTGGATGCCTGATGTACCTCTCATACCTGATCCAGTGATGACTAAAGTCCTGATATATTGCTTCAACCACATGTTCACTAACCAGGCTTAAAGACATATCTTTGTGGCAAATAAAATCCTTTAGGTAATGAAAGTCAGCATGGAATCTAAAAGCCCATAAAAATTGTTTTTGAACAGTCATACCTCTCAAATTATCTGCCATGGTAGGAAATCTGCTGAATATCTAAAGATACTGGTCAATGACCACACTTGCCCAAATAATTTCCAGGATCTGGAACAAATGGCAAGTAACACCCAAGAAATATGTGATTCCATTGGATCTGGATGGAACCAATTTAGCATTTAACAGTCATGAACTTCATCCTAATGTTGGACAACCCCATGTCAAGATGAACCCTAATGAGATCTTTTAATGAGAATGGTGGCTTTACAGGCGTGTTTGATTTTGGTCTTGTGCCACTGGGGCCTGGGTATGATTCATTAGATGTTTATTTGTTCAATAGACATTACTCATTAAAAATGCAACTTTTAACTGAGCACTAAAAACAACAAAGAATTGTTAGAGACGGCTACTAATATTGCAATTTTATTCATCATATTATCAATCACTAGTTTTGCCTGCCATAATAGGTGGAGGTGATCCTCCAGTTGTCTTAACAAGGTGTACTTTTCCTTGTGATGAGACTAGCAGCTTTAGAATATTTTGCAACCAAATGTGCTTAGCAGTTTTAGAATCTTTTGCTACCAAATCCTTTAAAAATTTCTAACATGTGGACTGATTGCAGTTGTGAGGCAAGCCTTATCCTTAAGGACTGAGGCATTTGCTGCATTTTGAAGGAGTTGCCTTCTTTTCCGAGTTCAACGAGACTCCTATGCTTGATTTATAAATATCCATTAAAATAATCTGAATTTTCTGCCAATGAATCAACAACCATGCATGATATTTGCATAAAATTTATCTACATTAATAGTTTATATGTAGATAAAATCATTACTTATAAGCAAGTGCCAACATGAAAATGTGGATGCTGCCAGAAGGTCAAATTTAACAAGTATTTTTCTAGCTCGCATTTAAAGACATGGAAATAGTAGTTTCAGCAACTTCAAATTCAAATTATTTCCACAGAAATCATAATTGGATTTCAAAGTTTTCATTTCTGGACAATTGAATGTGCCTAATTTCACCACCATCAGGTGGCACTTTTGGGTCAGCTCAAAGGGTGCTGTTAATACTTTTGTCACCAGTGCATAGCAATTTAAATAAAATGTAACAGTTTTTGGTTTTCTAGCATTTTTGGCATTTTGCAGATTACTACTTGATGATGAAGCTGTAATAAGAAGCATGGTTTTTGCACATGATTCTTTTAAATTTATTTAAAGTATTATGAAAAGATGGTTAAATTCTCTTTTCACTAATAGATGTGCCCTAATATAAGAGATTTCAAGTCTAAATGTGTTTGATATAATCAATAAAGATGAATTATAGAATAACAGCACTTAAAAAGTGTTCTGATTTACAAAAAGGCCTTCGAAGATAATCAAATATTGTTAGGAAACCTTGAGTAGATTCTGACACTGGATCATGTCAGCTGGTGTTTGACCTAAAGTATATTAATAGGTCTTCATTTTTGTCTTTGGTTTCATTCTTGTAAACATCACCAAGAATTTTAGGCTCTTTTAATGGTTTTTTAAAAATGATTTAAGCTAAAATTTATTACTTCATCTCACCTCCAGAAAAAACTTAGCTTAAGGGGATTGAATTGTAGATCATCATCATCATAATCAGATCATCAGATCATCAATCCTCATAAGCAGATCGTTGGCTCCTATTTTAAAAAGTTGAATCAAGATACAGTACTTTCAAGTTTTTTTGAGGTTATCATGGGATATAACGCTGGTAAACTATCTCTTTGGAAATAAGCAGATCGTTGGCTCCTATTTTAAAAAGTTGAATCAAGATACAGTACTTTGAAGTTTTTTGAGGTTATCATGGGATGCTGGTAAACTCTTTGGAAATAGATACTTGAGAAACTCTGCTCCAATTTAATTCATACAAATTTTTTCTTGAAACCCAATATCATATGAAGAAAAGGTAAAAAGGAAATATTTTGGATTAATTAATGGCTGAGATAGTTTTTATTTATTTGAAGTCCCATCATCAGTCAGATAATTTTTAACTAAAATATGAGACAGTCTTGTACAACTATGAGAAAAAAGTGCTATTTTGTATATCCAAGCTACATGCTAATAAGTAGTATATAGCAACCATACAAGTTGGGCACCCAAGTTTTATCAACTTTGCTTCTATTAGGCACCCAATCAAAGTTGATGTGCTTTTCTTGGAACTGTTTTTTTTTTTTTTTATTAACAAACATCGATTAATCATTCATAACCTTTTTCACAGATTTACTTGAATATTTTGAGATATTTTTCTTCAAATATTCAACCAAATAAATAGATATATACATGCAGCAAAAAATCAACTACCTAACATCTATTCATTATTACAAAGTTTATACACGTGGAAAAATATTTTCTATAATTGAATACAGCACAAAATGTTAGTTAAATTGAATAAATCATTTGCTAAAAATGTGTTCAGTAGTTGAAAGGTCTATGAATTCAAAGAAGGTGGGAATAATGAAAAAAAAAAACTTTTAGCACACAGTAAAAAGTTCATACCAACTTAAAATCTGAACTAAAGTAGAAAGAAACATTTGCCATGGATAGAAAACGTATTTAAATGAACTTTTGAGCTTGTCTGATTCTACTGAACAACTTGAAAGACATACATTAGGCCATGGTTTCTTATTGTACTTTGCAACTCTATGAAGAATTGTTTCAGCTTTGCATTTATCATTGTTTAGACGAAGCCATCTCACAGATTCAGGAACAAATCTAAATAGAAAATTTCATGTAACAGTATACATATTAAAAGTGATAAATTACCCAAATTTTTTTAATTATATTAATGTATTCAAATTATATCATAAAATTATATCATAATTACATTAATGTTACTTAATTTTATAAACAAATAACTGCATCAATATTTCAGAGAGTAATTTTAAAAAACAAAGAAAACAAACTTTAGTTTATAAAATTACAAATTGCAAATTTTTAAAAGTTTATTTAAAAATATTAAAATTAGTAGATAAGAACAATGACTTCAAATCTCTTATATGGACTCACTGGTAAGTAAAAATAAGTATCAAATATGGTGCAGTTAAAATCAACTCAAGAGTACGCCATTTCTGAATAAGCCATGCTTGCAATGACATTAAACATAATGCCATGTTAAATGAAAACCAAACAAGATTAGAATAATTTCTGTAACTTGGACCTATTAACTCTGTCATTAACACCCAAATAGCTAATGATGCTCCACCTTGTGAAACTCCTGATACAAATTGAATGGCTAAAAATACCCAGAAGTTTTTAACAAATGCACTGGCTAATGCAACTCCTACACCTATAAACCAAGCAGGGAATAAAAGACGTTTTCGACCAAATCTAGATAGTAAAGAAAAACTTTTATTTATTTAATAAAAATGAATATAAAAAAGACGTTAACAATACAATCTCACAAGTTCAAAGAAATATTTGCTGATACTTTATGTAAAACTTACAATACTTGAAAGAGTTCTTGAAAACAACAATTTTTTTATTTCTGTACTTCCATTTTTAAAAGAAAAGTGAAAGAGCTTCAGCACCCAAAATTTTTATAGTTAAAGCAATCAACCTTTTCTAAAATTTGATATTAACAACTTACATTTTGTATATAACTTAAGTTCAAATTTTGATCAAAGTACAGGGTGCGGCAGCGATTCGCGAACTTTTTAGAACATTTTTCAAAATGAATTTTTAAAGCTCTAAAAAATTATTTTCATGGTATATTAATAGGAGAAAAGTTGAAGATAAATACTTTTCCCACCTTAACATTCAATTAAGTCTCCTTTTTTTTTGATCACTACTTCAATCCTAGGACGGAAGGACTGGCAGTTGCTTATTATATAGTCCCTTGACATTGAGTTCCAAGCACGGGTAATTGATGACTTTAGTGACTTGAGACTTGAGTGGGTCTTTTTGCAAGCCTTACTCTCAACTACGCTCTACACGCTATAGTAAAGGGGATTCAGGTTAGGGCTGGATGGTGGCCAAAAGTGTTTGGGCCAGAAATTAGCCATATTGTCCTGAAGATATTGTTGAGTTTTTCTGGACCCATGACAAGGTGAATTGTCCTGTTGAAAGATGTTATTGTTTTCCGGGAATATCTTCTTCAGTCATGGCACCAGATAGCGTTTTAGTAAGCGAATATACACATCAGAGGTAACTTTTTCTTTCTCTTTGATGTAGATTGGTGGGCATTTCTCTCCATTACAAGCGATGATTCCTAGCATCATGATGGACTGAGGGTGCTTGGTGTGACACACAGGTGGTGCTTTGTCAGCCTTCTGTACAATGAATCTATCATTACGCCTATTTATCACACAGTCAACACTAAAAAGTTTTTCATCTGAGAAAACTTTAAATGTTGACGAAGCATGGCTTTTTAGCTGATTCAGAAGCTTCTCTGATGGTTCCAATCGTAAAGTTTTTAGTCTTTCTGTTAAAAATTGACATGACGGTCGGGCCAGACTGACTTTTCCAAGTGTTTTTAGAGTTCTTATGACTGTCCTTTCATCAATATTGAACAATTTTGCTGTCTGTCTGATGGATACAGGTTGATTTTTTTTTCAACATGCTTTTTAAGCTTTTCTGTGTACATTTTATCAACTTTTTTATTCACTGGAGATGGCATTTTGGCTCTTTCAGCACTGCCACATTTTTTCACTTTGTAAAATGTAGTTTTAGATACTCCAGAAACACGAATCACTTTACGTGCAGACAAACCCGCGTGAATCAAATTTAAAACTTCGGTTCTTTTGGCTTCCATTGTAAAACTTTTAAGTAAAGTGTTTTCTCTTCACAATTTTGTTAAAATCGAAGACGGTCATTGAACATTAATCAACAAAAACAAATTGCAAAAGTATTTTATTTGCATCACAAAACCTAGCCAAAAATTAGTTCGCGAATCGCTGCCGCACCCTGTATAAAAAATGTAACATATACTTATTAGACACAATGCCTAGAAGTATGGAACCAACTGCACATCCTAACTCCGATGCACTGTAGACAACAGGAGTGAGAGCTTTTCTATCACAAACTAAATCCCACTAAAATTTAAATAATCAAACAATCACAATTTTGAGAAATCTGTTACTGTTGTGTGTGTATATATACCTATATGTATACATATATGTTTATATTGTTCAAAAGTTGTTATATATATATATATATATATATATATATATATATATATATATATATATATATATATATATATATATATATATATATATATTACTTCTACAAATAACTCTGTATTCATCCATCCAGTTGGATTTGCAAGACCAAGAGATCCAGATGGTGCATTACTAAGCATGTTGCTTAAACTTTTATATATATATGTATGTATATATTAGGGTGTTCAGAAAATTTTTTTTTTTGAAAATACGAGCTCCCTGGTAATTTTCCCATTTGACTTGATAAGATATGACCATTATTCAAATTTCAGGTCAATACCTGCTGATTTGACATTGCCACCAGCCTTTTAAAGTTATCATGAATTATTAAAGTTTAATCTTATTCATGAATTTGGGATAATAATGCAGAACATTAATTAGTACTTTTAATTGATTGCAACTATGAATCTAAACATAAAAAATGCTACTAGAACACAATGATATAATTAATTGATTTAGACCTTTATGCAAAATAAAATATAAATGTTTGAGATTCAAGTAATTACTAGTTTATGAAATGAATAACAAAACAAAGTTATAGAAAACTTTAATTTCCTTATTATTTGTATAAAACTAATCAATTGGAAACAATGTTACAGATATTAAATTAAAATGTTTCTATATTAGATTCAAATTCACTAAAACATATTTAGACTTGGAAATGCGAGATAAAATTTACAAAAGAAAAATTATAATAAAATAAAAACTGTATAAATTGTAAAAATATGTATTTCCATTATAAAAGAAAATGTTGGTAAGTTGATAGGAGCATCTATGGCGTTTGAAGATGTCAACCAAAGTTTTACATAGAATAAGCTTGTAAATAGGCAAAAGCGATGCAGTTTCTGAATCATATTTTTATCATAACCTAAGTACTCACTGAATGCATACATTTTAGCTGCATATAGAATGTTTGCCATCCATCTAGCGTGATGGAAAGCTCCTGACTTAAGCCATTGTTCTTCCTTTTTCACATTTTTCTCACCAAGGAGTAACAACGTGACATAAATGCATTCCCTATAATCATCTCTTATAAATGTATGTTCTTGAAGGGACAGTTTAAGAAAATAATCATATCTTCTTTTGTAGATTTCAACGAATGTTCATTTACGTCCAGCAATTTAAAGTTGTCATTCTTTTGAGGGATTGTGTCCCAAGTGTTCTTTAATTTTAGAAATTCTATATTGGTCGGGCCTGTCGTTGGGCCAAACAAGTGTTTCCATACGGACGACAAAATAATCTCAAAGATATGGTGGCGACATGGTAAATAAAATAGCACATCCCCATTAGTACGACTAATTGTTTGGCTCAGAGCATCAATAGAATTTCCTATCAACCAATTATTTTGTGACTGTTATCTTCTTGATATTGTTGATTCAGCCATGTCTAAAGCAATCACCAATCATATACTTACAATATAGTTAAGGTATATATATGTTTTATTCATTTATATTATAATATTTATATAACACATATAAATTATATTCATATTAGGTAGTTGTTTAAACTATATTAAGATAAAACTAAACCCATCCAAAGGAAACAAACGTAACATTAAACCCATTTTTGGATTCAACAACGTAAAAGTATTTGCTAACAAAAGGCTACCAACTATAATTTAAAAGGATACATCAAAAACCTGAACAATGCAATAAAACACCCACACTCAACAACAATCAACTTTTCAATCGAGTGTAGCACGAGGGGATTGAGTTAAGATGTCAATTCATGTTATAACGCGATTTTGCCACATACAATCCTGTTAATTACTATACAATTCACTAACAATATAATATATATATATTCAACTTATCATAAATTCTGTAGATATATATGTTTGTTTAGTGTTTACCAACTTAAAATGTGTAGTATAAAAAATTACATTAAATATAGGCTTTTATATGGTAAAAAACTATAAAAATACATAAATTCTATTAATTCTAGCGCACGGTGGCAACCCTAAACTTCAATTCAGGCTTAAAAAAATTTAACAATATATTTATATAAACAACAGAAATGGGAAAATTGCCAGGGAGCAGAAAAAATCGAAAAAAAAATTTTCTCCATTGAATTACGGAACGCCCTAGTATATATGTATATGTGTATATATATATATATATATATATATATATATACACAAACAACTTTGTGATGATTCAGTATGTATTATAAATATTAGTTCAAAATATATAATTTTTAGCTTTTTTATTGTTTTACTACTAATTAATAATTAATCTAAGGTATCATTCAAAGGTTGTAATTTTAGGAAAATTTGTTTGCTTATAAAATTCAGATATACCTCTGTTACTATTGAAAACTCCTTACTCTCAACAAATCTCCATGATTCTCTTTTCATAGAGCATCTTTCCTTGTAAAACTCATCATTTTGAGAAAAGACACCTGTTCTGTTGCATTCAGGGTTCACATGAGAGCAAGTCCAAGGAGGATCAATTCCAATAAATGCAATTAGTAAGTCTTGGTAGGTGAGTGGTACCATAAGCAAACTAAGTAAAAAAACCAGTAATAGTTGAAATCTACCAAACTCTCCAATAAGCTTCAGTATCTCATCTACATCCATTTCTTTCAAAGATTCGGTATCAGACTCATGTTTGCATATTAGATCAACATTACTTTCATCATCGCTAAAATCTGAAGAGGAGTATGAACCTTCTCCTATAGTTGTTGCAGGTGTCTTTAAACCCACAGTCATATTTTTAGTCTAAAATAGATATATATCTTAGTACTTATATTTTTAGTAGTTATTAGTTGAATTTTGTTAAGTTAATTTGAAGTTTTGATTTCGAAATTAGAAAATCTTTTAACAATTTTATTTCGTTAATGAGGAAAAAAATTTCCAAGTTTAATGAATTATGAAATTACATCAAGTTACAACATGATTTTAAAAATCCAAATCTCAACAAAAGAAGTTAATTATGAAACAAAAGAAGTTAATTATGAAAGTAATTGGATTTAGCCTGCAAAAGGCTAAGAAGTATTGGAGAATAAAAGAATATAAATACTCAATTGCTGTCAATAGTTTCATACAGATAGGGTACTTTGATTAGAACAGGGGCCTACCCTATAGAGCTTGCTACGCAAAACGCAAAATATTGAGTATATACAGACAATTTTTTGCTTAAATTAAAATTTTTGGCTTTCGTTTTGTAACTACATTTTTAATAACGTTTTTTTTTTTTTTGTTCAATTAGTGCAATTTGTAGATAAATATTATACTTTCAAAATTAAATTCTTAAATTAACAAAATAAAAGAGGTCAAACTCATTGAAACTTATTGAGTAAAATTCGAATTTTGTATCAAGGCACCCCACCCATGGGGTACCTTGATATAGTCTTTGGGGCACCATGAAACAGGATAATCAAAAAATTATAGAATGTTGGAAAGTAACACAAAAAATTTATACAAAAAAAAGAAACAACTTTTTCTAAAGACTCGTTACAATATTTTAAAATTAATAATAGGAATCATGTTCATCACTTAATAAATCACTTTCTAAAACATTTTTTTTTTTCTTCTGATAAGATTGTTGTTTCATTATCTTAATTTTCTTTTCTTTTAATTCAAGTACAGTTTTTTTTGGTGTATCTGTTGCTATTATACTGCTAGCTTTCTCACGAGGTTTTATTTTATTTTTTCTTTCAGCAGCCTTTGGAAATCCTTTAAACTGAGAAGGGCTTACAAAGTTAATAACTTCAGAATCATTGGCTTGACTTGTACTTGGCTCGGAACTAACAAAAGACTCTTGAAGCTTTTCTGGTAAGAGTAACAATTTATCAGTATTCAGAGTTAATCCAGTATTTGTTTGATATGTACTTGGATTGTTTCTATCAGTAACAACACTACATAAAAAACCTGCTTCTGAAAATACATTCTTGTCAAAGGGAAATATTCTACTTTTCCTAAATCCACTTTGAATGTTTGTAATAGTAAAACTTTTTTCATATGCAATCTTAACACAAGATGCAATTTCGTAAATAGTAATTGGCACTCCAGGATGATTTAGAAGCCAAGATTTTACTGCATCATTATAATAAACTTTGAATGGAACAAATACAGAGACATCTAAGGGCTGCATTTTGTGACCACTATGTGGTGGTATAGCAAGAATAGTAACACCATTATTCTTTGCAAGATCAAGAGCTTTTATAGATAAGTGGCTCTCGTGATTATCAAATATAAGTAAAGATGGATTTTCTTTTGACAAGAATGTTTTTGATATAAAATGTTGAATTACTTCTACAAATAACTCTGTATTCATCTATCCAGTTGGATTTGCAAGACCAAGAGATCCAGACAGAGCCTTATTAAGCATGTTGCTTAAACTTTTTTTGTGGTAATATCATTGCAGGTGATATGGTAGCACCTGAGGCACTTATGAAAAAACAACTTGTCACCAAAATTCCACGCTTTCCACTTGTCACAGAGTTAACTTGCTTGATGACTTTTTTAGTAATTATTTTATTGCATCTTTGTACAGTGGTGGTAGCTGTTTCATCCAGATTCCAAATCGTTAATTATAAGTACAGTGAAAATTCACTGTACCTAAGGATGCGTTTTTTGATAGGTACAGTGAAAATCTATTTTTAGAATATTTTTGCAAATTTACTTTCATTTTGCTAAGTGCGCATGCTTAAAACAACGAGTTTATTTTAGAATAATGTTTTTGTAGAAAGAAGGGTTAAGAGTTTTAATAAGAGTTTAAAAGATTAAAAAATGGAGGATATTTTCATAAAGAATTATAAAGATTTTGATGAAGCAGAAAAGTCTGTTAATGAATATTGTAGACTAAATTTTCACCCCGTTAGAATTGATTCAAAAGAAAAAGTTGAACATTACAATAAAAAAGTAAAGGAAGGTTCCCAGATTTGTTGTATTCCTCTTGATGCTATATATGGTTGTAGATGAGCCCAATATAATAATAATAAAAAATAATTATAGTATTGATAACACCAGTAATAATAAGGTAAGCTGTGACGATTACTGTGACAGTACTGTATTGCAGTACACTCGAGTGTACTGCAATACAGTACTGTCACAGTAATCGTCACAGATTACTTTATAATTACTGGTGTTATCAATACTATTGTATTTATATATATTTTATTTACATATATAAGAGTACACTCATATATATATATATATATATATATATATATATATATATATATATATATATATATATATATATACATATATATATATATATATATATATATATATATATATATATATATACTGCAGTACAGTACTGTATACTGTATATACTATGACAGTATACACTATTGTATATGTGTATACTATACATAGTCTATGTACATAGACTATGTATAGTATACACATATACAATAGTGTATATATGTTGATGTTTTCGCTTTAGGTATTTCTTAGTATCTTCGCTAAGCATACCTACTGATGTTTTATTTATCTGAAATCGTACTGGGCTTACATCCAAATATTTAGATAATTTCACATTAGATTTACTACTTGGGTTTAAAACATTCTCATGAATAACAATCTCTTCTGGGATATAGTCCTGATCAAAATCATCAAAATCTTGGTTATGTTCTGGTAGATTAGGAGTGCCTTTGTTCTAATTTCGCACTTCGTTTAAATGAGAATGACACATAACAGTGCCAATGGGATGATTTATTTTATACATTTTAAATACTGTTGTTAACAAGGTTATGGGAACTGAGCGTGTAGTTGGTGCTTTTGTTTGTTTTGATTTATCATGATTAGGATGCCCACACTTTTTAGACGGTTTCCACCCAATACCATTGATGAACTTGTGATATGCACATAATTTTTCACTTTTATTTAAACTTCTCATAAGCCTATTTTCGATAAGATTTAGCTCATTCCATTCATGGTTTGTCGCATTCAGTTTTAAATTTGTAAAGTGCTTTGACACACTTTATCCAATTACATTATGGTATCGCTTATAAGAATTACAACCACCTTGTTGATTCAAAGTTGATTCTTCATAATTAATTATGTTAAGTTCTAAAATTGAAAATAAATAAAACAGTCAAAAATAAAATATCCATTAAATTTAGAAATTATTATAAAAAATAAACATATCATACAAAACTAAAAGTTTATTCCAAATTCTTTCTTACCAACAATTTTTATTTTTAGTTTTATTTTAGTTTTATTTTTAGTTTGCTTTTACAGGTGGATATGCAAACATTATGGGGAAGTAATGCCCAGTGTCTTAAAGAGAGGCAGAGGGTTACGAGACAATAGTGTTCTAGCAAGTGGTTGTAAGATGGCTATTTATGTAGCCTATAAAAAAGATATAAGGAGTTATTTTATTAAGAAAAAAAATTTAGTTCATAACCATCCACATGGGCCTGAGCAATTCTTTATGTATAGTTCGGAACGTCAACCAAAAGGAGTTCTCGAACAGCAGACAATGCTTCTGCTATCTCATGGTGCTAATCCTACTCTTGTAACAGACAATTTAAACAGACATGGTTTAAAGACAAGACCTCGTGATATTTATAACATAAAGCAAAGAATGAAATTTAAAGGTTTTTGTTTTGATTGAAACTTAAATTTTAAAATGTATGTCTTTAAGTTATTCTCTTTTTTAAATGATTAATTTTTTTCCTTATCAAATAAACAGGTCCTGCTCTTGATGAAATTATTAAAGTTCTGGAATTACCAAACGTTATATCCCATATTGATGCCGATCTTGATAGAAAAGTAGAGTGTATCTCATGGACAACAACTGAACAAATAAAATTGTTAAAAAAGTATCCCGAGTGTATCATGCTTGATGGTACCTATAAGGTTTGTATTAACCTAGGTTTAGTGCGTGGCATAACATTTAAGGTTATACTTCTCCTTAAAACAATAGGTAATTTAAAAAATTAATAAATTGTTATAAATAAATTTCCTATAAATATCCAGATTAACAACTTCTCTATGCCATTATACACAATGGCTGTTGTGGATCAAACTGGCATGGGGAGACCTGTAGTGCAGTCTTTAGTTTATCGTGAGGATCAGTCACATCTACAGCTCCTAATGACACATGCTAAGGAATGGGTCGGGATTGAAACTTTTCATAAGTCAATATTCATGGTTGATAAAGCTCAAGCAGAAATATCTGGACTACAGTCCGTTTTTCCAGGAAATAAAATATTCCTTTGTCATTTTCATGTAGCTAAAGCTTTTATTTATCAAATTAAAAAGGGTAGATTTACAACTGATGATCAGGAATTATTATTCAAGGTTTGCAAGTATAATATTAGTGTTTTTTGTTGTTTACCTTACTCACTATTGGAAAATATTTTTATAAAAAAATTGGAAAAATGCAACTATATGCTCACTTTTATATATAAATATTTTATTAGGCTACACAGAAATTAATGTACGGTAATCATGCAGCATGCACTGAAGCCTTGTTAAATATTGAAAAAAATTTCCCAACGTTCTATGTGTATCTTCAAGAAAACTGGCTGACAATACCAGAAATGTTTATGGGTCACTATAGAAAAGGTCTATTGCATTTAGACAATCACACTAATAACAGACTCGAAAGGTACTTATTTTAAGAGTACTTAAATAATATTAATGGAAAAGTCTTGTGATTAGAAAAAGTTTTACATCAAACAAAACCATGATTTTTTACTAAAGCAATACGAAATTTTTTTAAATTTTGAAGTAAATTTTTTTATTAACCATTTTACAATTATTTTTAGAATAATTAATATTATTATTCTGATTAGATATCATAGAACACTGAAAGATGTTGGCCTTTTGTCACGCATGTCACCTGGAAATTTTATAGATAAAATTCTTAAGGTTAATAGAGTGCAAATAGAAAAATCTAAACATGCAGACTTTGACCAGCAACTTAAAGTTAATAATAAACTTCCAGAGCCACTCAAGTTTTATTCGCGTCATGTTTCTTCTTTTATTCTTCGTCATCTCATTGAACAGTATGACAAAAGTTTAAAATCTGATTTTAGTTTATATGAGGTTATTACTATTTATTGAATGTAATCCTTTTTTTATTACTGTTTGATTTTCAATAAGGCTGCAAAAAATTATTATTCACTTTATTGTTTTGTAGGACAGTGATTCATTACAGGTAATCCATCGTCAAACAACTTTTTATAACATAATAGACTGGGTTTGTGTCTGTGATGCAGCATCAGGGTTTGGAGTGCCATGTGCACATGTTCTTTTTGCTCTAAGAACTAAGAATGTCACTGTTAATGATCTGGAGTTGATTCATAAAAGGTAACCTTGTGAATTATAATACCTTGCTGCAAGAGGTAGGTGCAAACTAGTTTTTTTATGGGGTTTCTTGTTCCAGTTGAGGTACGTGTATATTGTGACTACAGCTGTTTTAGATAAATATTACACAAATAAATATTGATGTTTTTTCACAAAAGCATGCAAATAAAACACATTTGATCAAATCAATATTAGCAGTTTTTAAAGGAAAATGATAATAGTATAGGTCCGTATTATTTCATTATATAACTTTATGACCATATTTAAGTTTCAATCCACGTATGTTATTGATTGCTAAACTAAAATTTATTTGATTAATAATCAATTTACAATTTAGTAAACAAAACATGTATTATAACGTTGTACACAATTTACTAGTTATTGAATGTTCTGATTTTGTTTATTATAAAAGAAGTTATTTTAACAAGTTGCCTTGTCATTTAGGTTATCTAAGGAGCAAAACAAACGAAGATGCTTTGATACATTAATTGCTTTTTTTTATTGCTAAATTGACTGTTTGTTATAGTTCAATTAAATGAATAAATTATTTTTATTTAATTTTTATTTAAATTTGTGTACACTGAAATAATGGTTTTTCAAAACATTTTTCAACTTCACACTATTTACAGAAATTATTTACAATAAAATTGATTTATTTAGATGGATTTCACGTAATCCTGAAGTAAACCAGGTAAGTTTTGACCAATCGCCACCTCATATTACCTCAAGTATAGAATCATTACCTCTCTGTTGTGCCACATCCAAGCAAAGATTTACTACAGCAATGAGTTACCTTCAACCAATAGCCTCCTTGCTCTCTGAAATGCCACCCCAAAAATTTGAACTTGCGATTACCTGGTTAGAATCTATTAATCAACAATGCATTTCTGGTGAATGGGAACTTATGGTATGTCAATGGATTTTACATGCTTTCAGTTTTTGAATCATTTAAGAAATGCATAAGAAAACTTATTAGTTTTTTTAGTTTCAAAGTGATCCTTGTCTAGAAGGTTTTACACCTACAGAAGTTCTATCATCAAAAGAAATTTTAGAAGTTCAGTCAACTTCAAGTGCAGATTTTATATCGACCCCACTTGAATGCAGAAATAAAGAAATATCTGAAGCAGTCTCTCAAAAGCCAGATACAGATTTAGTTTTAAGGCAACCCCAGCGGAAGCCACCTGGCCGCGTAGGTAAAAACAAACAGAGACTTTTTGACAAACCTTTAAAAGTATTTGAAAAGTTGGGTTCTTTTGAAAAAGATCATATCCGTCTCTGTTGGTTTGTAGAAAGAACAGTTGCCCAGCAGGTTTTGCATGAGAGTGCTAAAATTACCACCTGCCAATTTTTAAAGCATTTATCGAATAAGATAGCAGATAAAAGAGCAAGTCTTGATGACATTAAGCAATATTTTGAAGAGGCTGCATGGGCTGAAGTTATCAAACAATGTGAAGCTGTGAGCATTGAAGAATGTCCATGTCAATTATGCGGGCAATCAAAGGCGGATGGAAAAAGTCAAAAATGGCTTCAGTGTGATCATTGTTTAGATTGGTCACATTATGTTTGTCTACAAATATCTTGCAAACCTAAAGGGTATTGGTTCTGTGCTCAATGTAAAGTAAGGAAATAGTGGAATTTAGGTTCATAACATAAAATATTAAAACATGTTTGAAATATCTATTTATGTTTGAAATATCTATTTATGTTTGAAATATCTATTTATGTTTGAAATATCTATTTATGTTTGAAATATCTATTGTTGCGACATAATTTATTATTTATTATTTATAGTAATGGTTAATATATTATAAAGAGCATATTTATATCTAATTACATTATTAGGAGCATACTCCATATTTCTTTATATTTATTTATTTAATGTATCATAATATAAGTTAATATATTATAAAGAACATTTTAATTAGCTTTCAATTAGCAATTAGCTTCATATTTCTTTAAATAGTGTCCTTTTTTTGAGAAATTGTCTGATGGTTAAAAATATTTCTTTTTAAATAGCCCTTTCGTGCTTCTGTCAAGCATTTCTCGCTTTAGTTTGATTTTTCTTGAAAATATTTGAATGTAGAAATAATTTTTGCTGATCTCTGCATATTTTTTGTTGCAAGTTACATTTTATTGTTTTTGATTTTTGTTATTTATTAGCTTTGAAAAGTTAAAGTTTATTATTATTTTTGTTTCTTTGGGAGCCATTATTTTAATTCATATTTTAGAATTTTCAAATTTCTGAAATTTGTAGATTTTTGAATTTTAATTTAAAGTTAGTAATTCTAGAAATATTGGTATTTTAATAAATTATTAGCTTTTATAATTAGAAATTTTTCTGCTATTTATTAGAGCATCAGGCCTCGGCGGGAAGCGATAGTTATAGCAACATTAATGCTATAACTATCGGATATAATCCGGGATATAATCCAAATAGGAGTTCAAAAAATGGAGTTTTATACTCATTGAGCATCCCAAATTTTTTTAAATTGCACAACATATTTTCTACTATATTTTTAAAGTCCGAGTCCTTCTGATTCCTGTAAACTTCGTAACTACATCTTTAAAAGAATTCCATGCTGACCTCTCAACATAGTTCGTCATGTTTTTGAAGTTGTTATCTTCCATTAGCCTAAGAATGTACTGACCAACAATAACTCTCGAATAACTTACAAATGAACCAACAAAAACTCTCTCCTTCAGCTTTGCTTCAGACATTCCAAGAAATTTGCTTGAAAGGTGTTTTAATGTCTTACCATCTTTTAGCAAAGCCTTCACAAACTGCTTCATCATGCCAAGTTTGATATGGAGCGGTGGTAGAGGATCCTTTTTAGGATCAACCAAAAATTCAAAGTGCACGTTTTTCTCTCCAACATTCAATGTTCTTTTTGGCCACACTTTCTGGTTCCAATATTTAGCTTTATCAGGACTATCATATTCACACAAAAAATAAGGAAATTTTGTGTAACCACCTTGCTGTCCAAGTATCATAGAAAATAATTTAAGATCCCCAGAAACTATCCACTCGAATTCTTTGTACTTATCCAAAATCTTTATGATGCTTATCCAAGATTTATACGAGGAAGTCAAATATCTGGTGCTATGTGGTATTATTGGAAGTAATCATTGTGTTGTTATTGTTGTGTTGTTTTTGAATTGATAGACAGCTAAACTTACCTTCCCGCTGGTGTCTATTGTTAAAAACGACTATTATTTAGTTTCATTACTGCAACTCACAGCCTCTAATTAATCACTAAAAGTCAAGATAAAAGATTTTGCTATAGTATTTGGTTTAAAGTTGAATTTTATTTTTATTTTTAAGTGTTGCCAATAGGTTTTCATTACAATCAGATTTTATAATTTACTTTTCAACAAATACTTTGAAACCATTGCAAAATTTATTTAACAATGTCTCAGACATTATGTCTGTTATTTGTTTATAGGTACGCTTAATAAGTGCGAACTGGTATAAGTCTGAAGCAGATGCAAAACCTATCATTACTGCAAACTAGCATAAGTGCGCCATAAGAATTTGCAGAAATCGGCACAAGTGCGAACTGGTATAAGTGCGATACAGTTGCACTGTCAGACATAAGTGCAAATGGCTTAAGTGCGCCAAAAATAATTGCAAACATTGCCACAAGTGTGTCATCATAATTGTGAACATCAAAATTTTATTAAAAAGTATTTAATGGACTCCTGCAACAAAACTAATATATATATATATATATATATATACGGTAAAAAAATATCCCCGACAATTCATTTACAAAAATATATTCCTTAATTAGTTTCATTCTATTAACAACTCCCTCTCTGGGTTCATTAATATGTACCTTTGTTATAAAGTTTTATTAATAAATTATTTCTTGGGTTTCTGTTTTTTGGTTTTTCACGGGAGTGTAGTGAATTTTTATGTTACTTAGCTTCGATGATCATTATGCCCTTAACTTTCAAAATAGCAACACTTTTAATATTATTTTTATAAATCTCCATGTTAATTTTCACTGTACGTAACACCAAACTTTTCTGATAAATACCGTGAACTTTCACTGTACAGTGAATTTTCACTGTATCTATCAAAAACGCTTCGTTAGGCACAGTGAATTTTCACTGTATATAGCGAAAAACGCCCCTTTAGGTACAGTGAATTTTCACTGTATTTAGCAAAAAACGCTTTCTTAGGTACAGTGAATTTTCACTGTACCTAACACCAAGCATTCCAAATGCAAAATCAATCACCAAACTTTGATTCTCTTAAATACAATGCCTCTAAATTAGTAAAAAACTTTTGTACATTGTAATTATTGAAAGATGTCATTCTTGACAAAGAACATCTTTCTGGGATTTGAATGCTTAAAGAATTCCGCTTTAAAAACAAGTGCATCCATTCTTTTCCAGCTTTCTTCTCTTTAATCCAGTTACTGGGAACTTTTATATTATTTATTATAGCCATATAAGATCTATCAAAAGTAATAGATCTTAAATTTACAACAGACTGTCAACAACACATTTAATAGCAGGTAACAATATACTGCTTCAAAAGATTTTCTTGCACTTCAGTAAATACTTTTCTTGTAGAAAAATCGGGTTTCATAGTTATGATTTCTCCTTATTTTATTCTTTTTTTTCTTTAACATATCTGTATACATAAAGACACACATTAGGAATTTGCTTTTAGTTACAAACTTTTGCAAGTTTCATTTACTAAGTAGGACAAAGTAGTACTTATTGCTGCAGAATACATAAGGATAAATTACCTGCTAAAGGTGCTGTGATTAAGATTCATTTTTCCTGCAGCAACTCTTAATGACACCCTCCTGTTAAAACTAAATCAACAGCTACCTCCATTGAATTACTCGAGAAGGTTACTTTACTAATTTTTCTTACATAGCTCCTCATTCTAATCTAAAAATATTAAAGCAATAACAAAGAGGCTTTACAATGTATAAAAATTCAATTAATGGTCATATCATGATTTGATACCACGCTGAGCTTATATTTACATTAATAGACTTTATGTAACAGTAGAAATCAGTATAAAAACATAAATTAAATGAATGTGTAGTTGAATTGCGTGAAGAAACTACTTAAAGCGGATTTGATTGACGTAGTTTCCTTAAAATGTTGTAAATAAAGTTTAAGCGGTTTATTTTATGAGCATATTTGAGGTTCTTTGTATAAATTGAAGGAAAACTTTTTGTAAGGGGGAGTTTATTAGGAGAAGAGAAATTGTAGTTTTGAAACGTTGTGTTCGCTGCGAGAAAACAACAGAATGTTAATCTTTCAACAAAAGAGTTAATAAAGCAAACTTATGTCTATGTAAACTTTTGTAACTTATGTTTATAAGACAAAATTAATTTTATAACTACATTAAAACATCATCATACTACATGCATAAATACTAAATAATGTAACATTTATTTTTGCTACGTAAACTTTAATGGTCCATCAATATTTTACCAAGTCAGGTAAACATTAGAGTATAGAAGTCGATATTTCCCGCCGGGAACTAATTAAAGTATGCTATCGAGTAGTTTTTAAAACGGTACATTAATTTAGTTTCATGGTGACCAACTAAAACTGCTTCATGGTACCCCATACGTTCTGATAGAATAAGATGAAAGGTTTTTGTTTTTCAAAAAATTATTTATGTTCTGATTTAAATTATACGTTAAACAATACATCTATTAGTAACTGATTACAACTCAAAAGGATTTGTCACTATTTTAATATCGCTGTATAATTGCTTTGTTTCATGGTGCCCCATGTCTCATGGTACCCCACTCTCCCCTACTTACGAATTTTTCTAATTTGCCGTGAAAAGAGTAATTTTAGTGTTGTAAAAAGAGAAATTTTTGCTTTTTCGGCACACAAGAGGTAAACAAGGAATATACCTCGGGGAAAAGTTTTTTTTTTTTATTTGTGTTTTTGTAAACAAATTTCATACCATTGTTTCAGAGATTTGCGTACGAAAATAAAGATTTTATATTTACATTATATATATATTACATTCCTTGCTTACTTAATGTACCAAAAATTGGGTCTGCATTTCTTACATTTAGAGTTAGAAAAGTTCGTGTACTCAGTGATTTACAATGCTCAATTTTTATTGATTAAAACTAACTTTTATTTATGAAGATGACAAACAAATTTCGCTCGATGACTTAATATGCTGATCAGCTTTTTTTATCGTAATGAGATAAAACAAAATTTTACTTTTGAACAGAAGTAAAATGGCATTTACCTTTTCTGACCATTTTATTTATATGAACTCACCTTATGTTAACATCGTAAACCAACATTCTTAATCGTTTAAGGGTTCTTAACAATCTTGAGCATTTACAAATTTTTGCCTCAAGGAGGCAATTAGCAATGGCATCTTGGTTGACCATATATAGTAAAAATTATATACAGTAATGATTGTTACAAAGTGAAACATAAGACTAGTGTTTACTGACAAGTCTTTCAACATTTAGATGTAGCACCTATTTGAATTATTCATTCAGTACTAATTTAAATGATTACAAAAAAATTTGAAGGATTTGCTTTCATCATGTTAAATGGTGTCAATATTGTAAAACACTTTTTATGGCTGTGTTGGAGTAAAACAGCATTATAAAACAAGTGGATACCCAGTTTCTCAAAATATAAGTTTACTGAAGAATTTTTAATTTCATACACCTATATACTTTAATAGGCAGTAGTCACTCTACAAAGCAAAGGGATTGAAAGCTGAAATGTTTTCAAAGATGAATAAAAAATAGTCATTACACTCTTGTTTTCAACTAAAGAATGATTTTGCAAAGTGATTTGTGCAAAGGTTCGTTATTTTTCCTTCAAACCACAGAGGTCTACTTTAGTAAACAAAGAGTTTTGTCCTTGAAAATCGTTTTGTCCATCAACTTGAATAGAAATTTTTATCAAATTGATAAGTTTATAGTAGAGGAAACTCAAGATTAATTGCAATATAAGACATGAAAGACCTAACAACAGGCGCCCGTTACTCTACAAAACAAAGGGTTGAAAGCTTCTGTTTTTACAAAAATGAATCAAAAAAACTTTTATTACAAAACACTTTAACATTCAACCCCTTGTTTTGTAGAATGAAAAACCCTTATTCAAACACTGTGATTATGTGGTGATCAGAAGAAATTTATTTCAAAATTATCTTGTTTTAATTTTGCATATGAAGGGACATGCCGATCCTATAATTATGCGTGGTTGTGGGGTCTGGCTGTTTTTATGTGCCAAATTGCCATTGTACAATATACAGCACATTTATGGCGACTTTTAAAAACTAATTTATCTATTTTTAACGGCTTTAACTTATACAAATAGAGTAAAAATTTTATTATTAACATGTTGATTTAAAAGTAGCAAATGTAAACTGTGTTAATCTTCAAAATATCATTCGATTGCATTGAACCGACTAACACGATTGTTGACTCAGACAATGATTTGATATTATTTTAAAAACGAATATCAAAATAACATTTTCATGCCGTAAGGAAAAACAGGATACTTTTTGATTTGCAATTTTTGATTAATGTGAACATTAATAATCAGGTTTTCAACTTTCAAACTAAAGAAAAGGAACGGTTACTACAGTAGGGCAGGGGAGAGGGGGCTGGTTGAGCAATTTTTACTAAAACAAATAGATCTCTTGAACGGTGCGTCGGATTACATCATTTTTTCACTATTAGAAAGAAAATTTTATCTGCTAAAAATTAATTGAGAAAAAATAAATATTTTTCTAATGTTAACCAGTAAATGGGTTCTTTCAGGATTCAGGATTCTATTCATCTAACTTATGTTTACGCAAGACACATTCACGATCCATTGTTGTCGGTCTATCACAAGTGGGCAAGAAGCCCTCTACTGTAATAACTAAAATAAATTGTTTTTTTTTTCTTGGAGATTGAGTTTAACATAAGGAGTCCTGTGCTCACAGCATTTTTATTGCCAATCAACACACGATGCATGGGTCAGCAAAAAAAGACCATAAGCTTGACTAGCGTGACATGAGTATATACCAAGCTTACACATGACTTTTAGTTTTCAAACTCTCCTTACAGCTCTTTCTAATCACTACGCATGCTTTCTTTTCAGGCATTTGCTAGAACACATCTTCACTGAAACAATGTAAAATGACCGTCTCCTTAATTTCATCGCTAATGGGATATTGGCTTTGAATTGTTTATAGTTAAGCCCTTTGCTTTTGCAATAACTGCAAACAAATTGTTTTGTTTTTTTTCATGGAGATTTTGGAAGAGACTTTTTAGCGAGTTTTAAAACTTTACTTTGAGAAAGAGGAGGGTAGAGTGAGTCAGTTGATTGTCCCATAGTGACATTCGTAGTTTCTATCAAATTTATGGCATTTGTATCGGCCCTTTTTCTCTTTGCTTGTCTCCACTTAAGTATTCTTTCTGTCTCTTTCACGTTAAACCGTGTAATTTGTGCACGAATCATATTGAGTATTTGTTTCTCTCTAGCTAATCTTTTCCAGCGTTACATCCGACACCGCAGTTTTTTTGATAATTACAGTATTTATTGATTTTTTCATTACAAATAAACTTTAGTGAACTAACAAAGGAGACTGCTCTCTTAAGAAATTTATTGAAATTGAAATAATAAACTTTTTGTTTCTTTTTAGTGCCGGATGTAACACAAAGTATACGTCATAGATGTCGGATTTATATATGGTTATCTAAGAATTAGACATCCTTTGCGAACTTTTTTACGCATTAGTGAAGTATTTAATACATTTTTACGTATTAGTGAAGTATTTATTACATTTAAAAAGATCCCTTTAACGAATAACACATAAAATACTTTAGTTTAAAAGGAAAGATTTTGTAAAATAATCGTACGCGACATGTTGTCCCTTCAGCTTACATTGTTTATCCTGTTTTCGAATTCAACTGAAATCTGCATATTATCAAACATTGAGATTTTATCTTTCACAAAATGCAAAAAATTTCTAAATCTTTAAAAAGATTTTTTTTCTTTGATGTTTATCTTATCATGATTCGCTTTAAACTTGAAATTTTTAATTGATATTTATCACATTTTTATAAATTCCCTATCATCGCATTTTTGTCGATTACCAACTATTGCTTTTTCATCGATTACCTTTTATGGCATTTTTATCAATTACTTAGTATCGCGTTTTTATCAATTACCTATTACGGACGCTTTTTATTGACGTTGCCTTTAAAAGTTAATTTTGTATTTGTAATTTTCATTAAAAATTTTGTATTATCTTTAATTCTTAGAATTCTACTTTTAAGTTCTAATTCTTAAAAACTAACTTTGTTTTTGGAAGAGTTTGATGGCTAAATGCAAGTTTAGCGCTTCAAAGAAGTCTGTCAACAAGTAAACTTTAAAGAAGTCTGTTAACTAATTAACATTAGTGTCCAATTCTTAAAGAGTGAAACTTTGAAATTGTTTCCTTTAAATAGCCTCGACCGATTGTTCTTGAAAAATTACTGTTACCAGGCACTTCGCTAGTTTGCATACCTGGTGTAGGTGGCGTAGCTGATGTAGGTGGTGTATTTGGTGTAGGTGGCGTAGCTGATGTAGGAAGTGTATTTGGTGCAGGTGGCGTAGCTGATGTAGCTGGAGTAGATTTTGAGGGTATTACGTATCTTGTAGGTGTAGGTAGCGTGGCTGATGTAGGTAGTGTATTTGGTGTAGGTGGCGTAGCTAATGTAGGTAGTGTATTTGGTGCAGGTGGCGCAGCTGATGTAGCTGTAGTAGATTTTGAGGGTTTTACGTATCTTGAACTTGATGAAGCTTCGGAATATTCAGAATACGGACTTACGTCATTGCTTCCAACGATTTCTGTGTTTTTGAGATTAAATTTGTCGATAAGCAGAGGATTTTGTTTAGAATTGCTAAAATTTACAACTTATAAGGTTTTAAAATTTTACAAGAGTAAACTAAAGCGAAATAATCAAAGTGAATGAAATTTTGACAAGCCAAAAAAATCACCAAAAAATGTCAAATTAAAATTTGGAATTTTACGGAATCTATACTATTTTGAATTAATTCTATTATTGAATAGCTAAAAAAAAAAAGCTTTACAGCTTATCTGTAAAAACCCCCATTACAAGTTAACTATGATGAAAATAATGAAAGGAATTTTCATAGATAGTTCTAAAAACTTTTACATTTTTACCCGAGCTGAGAATCCATCTTCACTGAACTGACAGAATGAAGACCAATTTCTAAAAATAGAAATCCTCATCAAACTCCATCTTAAAATGTTATTTATTGGAAATCTCATTTTGCATCATTTCGAATAAATCACAGACCACATAAACATTAACTATAAAAATATTTTACCTTTGTCCCAGTCTTCCTCTTCTTCACTCATTATTATTTGTTTTGGCTTTGGCATACTTATATTTCCACGCATAGATTGTGGTTCCTTAGAGTTCGGCAGCGTCACTTTTAAAGAAGTAGAGAAAAAAAACAATAAAAAAATTGAAAGAAAACTTTAATGTTAAATGAAATCAACAGAAAGAAAATAACATTCTCAAAGTCATAAATAAAAACGATTTTTGGTAACAGGAAATAACATATATCAGGAAATTACTTTTTTAGTTTTAACATACTAATAAGAGACTAAAGAAGACATTATTTTCATGAAAAAATTTAAAACATACTCACATTTTATTATATTATTTTCTAATGGAGGCTATAATGAAAACAAAAATATACACAAAATATTTAAATCATTTTTAAAAACCATTAAAAAATAAACATTTCAAAGTTAGATCATCAATAAAAGAATGAACATTGCAAAAAATATTTATTTTGATTGTGATTTTTTTTAAAAAAAAACAAATAAAAAAAATAAAGTTTAAATAGGATTTAAATGAAGGAAATTTATAAAAAAGCAAAGCTTTTTTACAAAGTGTCATTTTGTAAAACTAAAAACAAATGCACTAAATGAAAAATTATTGTGTGCAAAAGACCATTAGGTTTAGGAACGAGGATTGTCCATTAAAAACAACAGAATCTTGGAAAAGCAGTTATAAAATCATGATGGCTATTTTTTTTTTAATTTCAGCTTTCCGCTTTCGGTTGAGTTAAAATCTCACTGAGCTCAAATAAATGACTGAAAGATTTTTTAAATGAGAAACAAAACAAAATAAATCTAAATCAGTTCAAAGTAGTCAGTTAAATTTCTGTTTTAACAAATTGAAAAGATAACAACCAAACCTTATCTACACATGATGCCAAGTGCATGCAAATGGCTCCTCTCATTACAAAATGCTTTGCATTAAACGGGCATTGTACTAAATCTTTCTCTGGATGATTCTAAAGAAAAAAAAAAACAATTAGTAGTTTTGTAGTGAGTTAGTAAATGAAATACTTTTCTTATAGTTGCATTTATCACTCAAATACTCATAAGGTCATACTTTTTATTATTTTACATTTTTTTAAGTTGTAAACTTTGTTTATAGATTTTAATGAGTAGCTCAATAAAAAAAAGTAAAAGTTAAAATTTTTTATTAAACTAAGAATAAGTGGTATATTTTGGTGTAACTTAAGACTCTGGTCTTACCATTCTTACCAAAGCCACATGATGATTATCAAGAGATTATCAAAATACAAGGCAGTTACAAACTTCCATTTTATATTGCATATTGTTACAAAATGATAGTAAAAGTCTGTTTTTTTACTACTAATAATGCACTGTTGCATGTTATGCAGGGTACGGTGCATAATGATGGGTTTAGGGTGTGGGACATGTTGTATAGGGTAACTTATTCTTAAACCTGATTCTGATCTTCGATAAGGGACACTTTTAGATCATTAGAGCATCATTTTAGATTTTCCCCTTTTAGATCATTAAGGCTTAAAAGGTAAATCACCTCCTAACAAGTGCAACTTCAAAAGTTATTAAATGCAAATTCAAAAACTCAGATTTATTTTGTTCTACATTTTTTAGTCTCAATAGACTAACTTTTTTTTCTTACAGTTTGATACAAAACTCAATTTTAGTTATTACATGCTGGTATGTTTTGGTTGGAATTCCGGCCTTAGCCTAAGAAAAACATAACTTATTTTGCTAAAAAATTGCACTTATATGTATTAACCTTTATTTTGCAAGGGATTTGTTTTGTTGAAAGTAGTTTACTTTCTAAAATCATACCAAAAGTGGGACCAGTCAACCACATAGTTGTCTCCCTTCATATTGGTTTTTTTCATTTAAACATTTATTTTGTTTGCCACTTTCTAAATATAAAATGATAAGTTTGTAAATCAAAGCATTTATTATTAATAAACAAAATTTAAATATAAAATAGAATTTATGTGTAATTATTTGGCTGTTTAACAAATGAAAAAAATTATACACTGAAAAATTTAACAGTGTTAAAAAAAAAAAAAACTAGTACTACAAATTTCCGTTCAACTACTAAATACTCTTCTAGTTAACTGAAATAGAAGTCCCTTAGTAACTCTTAACTGTAAAAATTAAATATATCATATACTATATTATACAATAAATTACATTTCTTTTGTTAACGGAATAAAAATAAAAATGTTTTTTAATTCAGATAAAGTAATTTAAAAGAAATCATAAGAGACTTAAATAAATACTTATGATACCAATTTTTAAAGAAACTTTACTTGTTGTATAATCTTTTTTAAATTGAATTCACCCAATTTCAAAGGTTCTTAAGCAAAAAATATAAAAGTTAAAAAAAATAAAATAAAATGTTTCCCATGCAGATTGAACTGCCTAAATGATAATAAAGATAAACATCATTACTTTTTTGCATTTTAGGACATGTCTTTGAAACCTTTGTGCAGTGATCACATGAACTGGATCATATGGACAAATGATACTTGCATAAGGATCCCAATATCCTTTTTCATTCATTTTTTATAAGGCTAATCTTTTTGGTGATGTAACAACAGGTTGCATTTATATTGTAAACAAATTATCTTACATTAAATAAAGAGGTGCGTGTATGTCTTAGAACAAACTGTAACTTTAATACACAATAACGTGCATTACGCACATATTGTTTTGCAATACAACTACATTATTCTCTAGACTTAAGCATAAGCTATTATTAACTTAAACTATAAGCATAAGCTATTTCTAACATATACAAATTGCTGTACCAAAACATTACACATTGTTCCCTTATTTAGTAAAACAATAACATTTGTATGTTTTTCAAATTTTTAAATAGCAAGTTTAAAAAAATTTTCTATTTTTTTTTTTTATTTTTATATATATTCAAAGACACGCGTCCCTTTTTCTGTGAATGAAACCCTAACATTAAGGATCAGAGTTTCGTACGTACGTTACAATCACCGATGATATTTCGAAATTGGTATAGCAAAAATCGGACCCCGATGAGATAAGATGACCGATAAGATGACTGAGGCCAGTTCTGTACTGGTATGAATACTGTAAGACGAGTATCGTAAAAACTGACCACACTATTCTTCCGTACAGAGACTCTGATGCCTACCAAACATGTAAAAACTAAAGTCCAAACTCTGTAAATGGTAAAAAACTAGTTCGTTACGACACGGAATTAAAATTTGATTTCGCGTTCCGTAAGTTCCGAAATTTCCTTGAATGTGGAATCCATTTTTTAAAATTATTATTAAGTAAAAGAATTTTTTACTTCTTTAGATTAAATTAAATTTTATTTGCATTTGATTAAGCTCTTTCATTCTGTTAAATACTACAAATAAGCAAAATAGCGCACTAAATTATTCAATCAAATTCAAGGGTGTAAATGAAATAACAAATATGTTTTTTTAATCTTCAGTGGTTGTATTAATGAATTTTTAATTATGCTTGTATCTTGTTTACAAAATGTTTAACGTGCTGTGGTTTCAAAAAAATCCTTTAGTTTTTCCATTTCATTAATATGAGCGTTAAAAATGACAAAAGAAAAATTCAATGTTTCTATCAAACAAAATCGATCAAACATAATTTTGGTGGTGGAAAAAGAAAGGTCTTCGAGATAAAAAAGCTGATTAGAAAGCTTATTTATAGTTTCTAGATTAACCTTCGGCCTCTCATTTAGAGAACGTGATTTATACTAATATTTTCTCAGAGCTTTGTTGCAAAAGATTGAATGATAATAATAATAATAATAATAATAATAATAATAATAATAATAATAATAATAATAATAATAATAATAATAATAATAATAATAATAATAATAATAATAATATTAGTAATAATAATAATAATAATAATAATAATAATAATAATAATAATAATAATAATAATAATAATAATAATAATAATAATAATAATAATAATAATAATAATATTAGTAATAATAATGATAATAACAATAATAATAGTAGTAATAATAATAATGATAATATTAAGATTATAACAGTAACAATAGTAAAAATAATAGTAATAATAATAATAATAAAAATAATAAGAAGAAGAAGAACAAGAAGAAGAAGAAGAAGAAAAATAATAATAATAATAGTATGATATTTAAAATATAATAATAAAAAAAATACACAAAAACACACACAAATACGCGTACTCAAAATCATTTAGTGAGTTATGTGACGCAAAAAAATTTTTTTTTTTTTGCATTAAAAAAAAAACTCCACGGTGGCGAAAATGAAAAAAAAAAAATCTCAAAGTAACGTTATGAAACTTTAAATAAAATTTAAATCAAAAGAGAACACCTCGATACGACAGTTAAGTAAAAGTAATAATCGTTTTTAAATTTTTTAAATTTTTTCATTTACGGTATATATATTTTCATTTATGGCATATACTTCAATTATGGTATATATTGGTATCAAAATTAATTTTGTTAATTTTTTCTACACAAACTAATTTGTTTATATGTTGACAAAAAACGGCTATTTTCATAACCACATATCTTTTAAAAACAAATTAGCAAGGAAAATATTTGTAATATCTTATATTTTATTATTGTAATAGTTAATTAATCTAAAACAATTTAAATTTATACTATCAACTGTATTAAACTATAAACTAGAAATATTTTTATATAAAGATAAAAAATAATAACAATACAAATGATAAAATAGTTAAATATTAACAATAAAAAATTATAACCCGAAGATAATGGTAAAATTGCGTAAAAATGCGTAAAAACGGTAATTATCGGTAATTCCGGTAATTTGTTATAATTTTGTTAAAAGTTAGTAAAAGCTGTAATTTTGAGTAAAATAGCGTAAAACTTTACTTTTTTCATTTTATCAAGATAATTAAATCATTACCACCTAAAATTAAATTGCCCTCTTATATCAGCTTGATTAAAGTTAAAAAAGATTACCGGGCCTAAAGTGCTTACTTTTTTAGTCTGATTATTTTACCAAAACTGCTACCAAACCAATCCATGTTAAAGTAAGTTATGTTTCTCCTGAATAGTTTTATTAAGCTTGACAGAAAAGAGGATCCATCTCTGACTCTGGCTGGAAATCAGGATTTACTGAGTGCAATCAGTGTAAAAAAGTGATCAGGGTGTCTCAAGGTAGCACCAGTGGAGTTAAAGCTCACTTAAAGTAAGTATTTTACTGTTGTAAAGTAAATTTTTACTTACTATTAATATTGCTATCATCATCATCATCATCATCATCATCATCATCATCATCATCATCATCATCATCATCATCATCATCATCATCATCATCATCATCAAAAAATGCGAAGCTAATCCTAAAGCTAATCTCCAATCATTTTAATAATTTCTCCACTACAATTGTTTCAAACTTATCCAATGGAATTCCAAATTCTAGATTCAATTTTCAAAAATAAAAATGATTGTTTATAAGACTTCCTCAACCAAAATTTATGCTTATATAATCACCAGTTTGGTTTTCATAACAACTATCCTACACCTCACGCTTTTATCAAAATTTCAGAAAGATAAAGTTATTGATTTACAAAAAGCGTTTGACACCGTAGACATTCTCCTATCAAAGCTTAATTACTATGACGTACGCGGCATACCCTTGCAATGGCTTAACTCATACCTTTCCGATCGTCAACAGTTTGTTACTTTAAATGACACCTTCTCAGATATTAATAGCGTTTCCATTGGTATCCCTCAAGGATCCAAATTAGTTCTTCTTCTCTTTATTATCTATATCAATGATCTTCATCTTTCTATCAAACATTCAAATACGAATCATTTTGCTGATGATACCAATCCACAATTAATGACAAACTCTCTCAAAAAACTAAATAAATATCTGAATCAGAAAATGGTCAGTCTTGTTCAATGGCTTCGAGCAAATAAGATCTCATCTAAGAAATACTAAAAAAACAAAAATAGTAATATTTTAAGACGCAACATTCTGACTTTTCTAAGAAAACTAATAAGTCTTTCAAAATACTTGAACTTTAGAGTAAGTGGCCAAATAATAATAAATAATAATAATAATAATAATAATAATAATAATAATAATAATAATAATAATAATAATAATAATAATAATAATAATAATAATAATAATAATGATAATAATAATAATAATAATAATAATAATAATAATAATAATAATAATAATAATAATAATAATAATAATAATAATAATAATGATAACAATAATAACAATAATAATACTAATAATAATAATAATAAACTTTACACTGGTCTTGTCTCATCTTCTAATTACTTGAAATGTTAAAATGTGAAATAAAAAATTTTCAAGAATTACTATCTCTCAATTCTCAATCAACCAGTGACGGTAATTTCGAGCCCACTCCTCGTTTTTTTCTTTATGGAATGACCGGATTTTCTGCGAATAGTTCGGTTTGAACAACACCCGCTTCGTGGATAAGCTTGGCTCACACTCTTTGTGGCTTTTTTCTGTTCTCCAAGCAGATGTTACGGATGATACGGTTAGCTCTTGTTGTTGTTTTCCTTTTAAAAAGTGGTCTCTTTGAATCAAAGTCCTTACCAGTATTAATTTTCTTTTTACTAGCCCTACGGTTAGGTGAAAATATTTACCATTTGTGCAATTTTTCGCTGAGAGTATTGTGCACACTGTAGAAGGCATATCATATTAACAACTTTTATTGGAGTATAATCACAATTTTTCCTCATAACTGAAAATTTAAGTTTAGAACTTCAATAAAGGCTATACTTAGATCTTCACATAAGTATAAAAAAAAAAAAAAAAAAAACTTTAACCACTTACTGATTCACTAAGAGTTCACAAAACAAGTTAATGAAATGATAGTTTGGCTTCTTTTTTTTTTTTTTTTTTTTTTTTTTTTTTTTTTTTTTTTTTTCTTCAATTCAAGCATAATAAGATAAAACGAATTTTCTGAGGTTCTAAAGAACTCTTTATGCGTTTAAAACAAAGGTTTTTGGTGTGTCAAATTTACATTCATACACAAATATGCTATTTTTGAAAAATAAGTCTAACGGATCCAATCGAAAGTAACTCTGCGCAATATTTTGAAGGGTTGGAAAAAAATAACGTTGATAAGTATGAAACTGGAAGATTGGAACCAAACTGAAGAAAAATTTGAAACGCAACATCGAAATCAAGATTCACGAGTATCACAGGAAGTTAATAAAAAAATAATTTTTATGATTATTAAACTTTAATGTGTAGCTGAATTTAAACTTCAAATTTATCAAAACAATATTCATGTGATAGAATTTCGTTATGCGAAGCCAACGAAATGTAATTAGAAACTTATCAAATATTGAGGCATCGATTACAAAGGGTTCAATTTAAAAAAAAAAAATCAAAATAGAAATTTTTTATTCACAATTTTTGAAGTTTTTATTTATTAAATTTTATGTTAAATTTTTATTCACTAGTTTTTCACTTTTTGTAAGTGAAAGCACTGATATCAATATTTGATCAAATTAAAGTTTACAGGTTTGAAAATTTATCATACTTTTTTAATCAATTAAAAAAAAAAGGAAAGTAAAATGCAAGTTTCTTTATTCGCTTTTATCACCTCAATGAGCATTCTTGCAAGTTATTCAGCCCAAGATCTCTACTGTATGCCAACCAATCAAACGTGTTGGCCAAAAGAATCAGAATGGAATTTGTTGAAAGAGAAACTTAGCGGTAGACTTTATCCGTTGCAATCAACAAAATACGATGAATGCAGAGCGCAGGGAACGAACGCGTTTAATATATCTGATACTGGTAACGGAATATGTATGCAGTATCACGATTGTGCTAAAGAGTTCTGCAATGTGAACAGAGATTGGAACATTCCCGCATACAGCGTCGAAGCTCACGAAGTCAAAGATGTTCAAGCAGCTTTAGAGTTTGCAAACAAATACAACATCGCTGTGTCAATAAAAACGTCGGGTCACTCGTATTCCGGATCAAGTACCGGTAAAGGAACTCTAATGATTTGGATGCACAAATTCCAAAAGTATAACGAAATTAAAACAAACTTCAGCAATACTTGCATGACAAATTTCAATGCTACCATAAAAGTAGGAGGGGGGGAAACATGGGCAGATGTGTACCACGCGTTGCAAAGCAAGTACCATATAGTTGGCGGTGGTGGGCTGACCATTTCTGCAGCGGGAGGTTGGTTGCAAGGAGTTGGTCTCTCAGCATTATCTCGCTCTCATGGCACGGGAATAGATAATGTAATAAACTTTGAGGTTGTTCTTGCTAACGGGACACTCGCTTTTGCGGACGCTTGCACAAATACTGACCTGTTTTGGGCATTGCGAGGAGGAGGTGGGGGTACGTTTGGCGTTGTAACCTCGGTTACATATCGATTATGGCCAGTTCAGAATGTTGTTCGAGCAACTATGTATTTCTATCTAGCTGATAATAAGAAAATGGCTGCCCTTACCGAGAAATGGGTTGATAAATGGGTTGAGTTATCGCTAAATCTAGACAGAAGATGGGGAGGATATTGGTCATTATCAACATATCTTTTATATTTTTTAGGTAAGCATTTTATCTTTTTTAGTTGAATAAGTTTTGAAAATACTTGAAAGACATTGAGTACGAAACTCAAAATTAAATTTGGGATTTTTACATTTGTGACATTTTTGTTGTTGTTGCAACATATTTTTGTTGTTGTTGCAACATATTTTTGTTGTTGTTGCAACATATTTTTGTTGTTGTTGCAACATATTTTTGTTGTTATTGCAACATATTTTTTGTTATTGTGACATTTGACAAATGCTTTTTAAAACATTCGAAATTTTTATTGGTCAAAAAGATAGAATTTAATATTTCTATCTCGTGGAAAGCGAAAAGTTTTCCAGTTTCTTTCTCTTTGAGTTTCCGTGCTTTTTTAACGACTTTGAGAAAACAACTCTATTTGAGAAAGTGTCGGGTTTATCGAGCTCTTACATCGGCCAACTGGGAAAAGTCTCACTTATCATTCCCTAAAATTGTTTTATCGCTTTTTTTTTTTGATAATCAAATATTTTTTTGAATTACTTTCCGAAATGTAATAATTTCCGTTTTCAAATCCAATATTTTGCAAACCAAAAAATTTTTTCATTACTCGCTTTTAAAACAAAAAATATATTTATTAAGAAATGCACTTAATTTAAAAGTTGGTTGTCACGCAAACTTATTTTTTTCTTTTAAGTATTTGCGTATCGAAACTCAAGTCTCGAAACTAATCGATATTTCATTATCGAAACTTTCGATAAGCGGCGCAAAAGTTATCAAAATGGAGTTTCGATAACTATAAAAAAATGTTATCGTATCGTTTCAAACGGTATTATTGAAATCAAATGAAAGACGTTATTTTCTTTCTTTAACGAGATGTGACGAGAGGTAACTATATTATTGATACTTTAACTTGGTGGAGAAGATACATTTGACATCATCAGGGCTAATTGAAAGTAGTCAGTCAACCTCTTCCAGATGCATCAGAACTTGTTCAAGATTTGCACTCACCTTGTTAATAAAGATCTCTTGTTTGTTGAAGGTGTCAAAGCTAATGAGTATTCAACACCGCCACAAACAGCAGCTTCTAAGTCCACCGTTCAAGTTGAGTGGGAAATATGCATGGCTATTCCAGCCGTTGACACAGATGACGATGAAGGTTGTCTTCAATTTTGGAAGACAACAAAAACAAGTTTCAAATGCTGGCTAAAGCTGCTAGGAAGCGGCGGTACATTCGAGCTTCCTCTGCCTCTTCATAAAGAGCTTCAAAAGAAGAAGAAATGTGCATTTGAAGATAGAGGAACTCAAAAGTAGCATTCAAGAACCATCTGCTAAAGGAAAGGCAACTGGAGCTCCAGAACTCTTGTGGATTTTCACTTTAATTGGCCTTTAATAAACTTTAAATTTAATTTAACTTTGTTTTTTTTTTTTGTTTTTTTTTGTTTTAACAAAAAACACTCCGAGCCACGCCACGACGCTAATAGACGCCATCAAGGGTAGCAAATCCAAAAGAAGCCATTTGTTATTTGATGTTTAATTTTTTAGGTAAATATGAAATATAACATTGTGAACTAATTTTTGTATCATTTTCATTGTTTATAACAACGGATTGCTAGTTGTTGTTAGTTATCATAAAGCATCGTTAGATATTAAAAAATAACAAGAATTACAGAATTTGTAAGTTTAAAAAATGCACCTTTTTTTTTAATCTCTAAAAGTTCCGATAAGATCAAAAAATTTCGATAACTTTTCAAAAATTTCGATAACTTATCGATAACAAATATCGTATCGAAAAAATGTTGTATCGAAATAATTTCGATACACAGATGCTTAGTTTCTTGCTATTAACAAAGCTACAAAAAAAAGTTGCTTCTAAAAAAATTAGAAAAATTAAAGAACCGTTGCATGTTTATGCTAACATTGCATTTTGCACTCGCACGCCCCCCCCCCCCCCCCCACACACACACACACACACTTCGTGACCTTTTTGGAAGGGAGGGCGGGGACCTTTATATTTTCTTTAAAAGGCACAGTGGTCACTTTTCTCTAAAATCGAGAAAAAAGTTTAAAAAAGCATTGTTTATAGAAAAAAGTTTAAATTTTGTTAAATAATGTAAGATAAATTATGAATGTAAAATATTTTCTCATAAATTAACCCAAAATAACAATTCTTTTTTTTTTTTTTTTTTGTTGAATGAAACTTTTTCGAAGGATTAAACTTTGTTTAAAAAAAAACTTATGAAGTCTCACGCCTGGTTTGCTTTAAGGTAAGGCTGTCCATTACCCAAATTTTTTTCAGAACTCTCACCCTATCAGAAGCTTTCAGAATTTCTCAGAATTTGACTACAAGATATTGAGTAAGAATGACCTGGTATGATTTCTAGGGTTTTCTAAGATACCTTTTATGTACTAGGATTATAAGAATAATAAATATTTTTCAGAATTTTATCAGAACTTTGAACAGATGCTTACATTTGAGGTGTTAATAAACAGAATTTCAAAATGCGAAATGAAGCCTTCCTGAACTAAAAAATAAGACATTACTTTTATTGCTTCATGGTTCACTAAAAAAAACCGTAAATTTTAAAATTTGATATTAATTTAATTTCTTTAAAAGGTTTAGAAATTGCTATTTAACATATTCATTTCTAAATGTGATATTTTTATTTAGTTTTGAATTTAAAATTGAAATTGAAATTTAATTGCAACTTTGTCACATCTCTATTTACCGCAAAAATTCGCACGTCAAATAAAATCTGGGTTGCTAGATATAAAACCTTGACGTAAGGGAAAACTTCACCAAAATTTGATTAAAGATGTAGAGTAGACCGGGGCGTTTTCGCCAATTTTGATATGGCGAGTAAAAGAGGTAACTTTTTTTTTACTTTTGTAAGAAATGTGACCTGTAATATTTATTACTTTTACATTATCATCTACTAACTATTGGTTGATGATAGTTGCTGCTTAATTCTATTGGTTGGTGTAACTTTTAAATATGATTTGCTGTTTAATGTTATTAATTGAAATTATCGTGTCACTCTTTCTCCTCGTGGCGTTCTTATTTTTCTTTGTGAAATTAATTGAAATGAAGTTTGACGATAACTGTTAAGGTGAGTTTTCAAAAATATGTTATCATCATCTCACTGCCGTTTGTGGTGAAAATTTCAAATTATGTACAATTATGTATAATTATTATGTATAATTATGTGTAATTATTACAATTAAATTTTGTGAATTCTGAAAAATTTTGTTTGATAAAATTATGGTCATGTTGAGGGGATAGTAGCATGGTAAGTTGATTCTTAATGACATAGAACTAATATGTTTACCTCCACACAGCAATCACCGTCTTCAACCGCTGGACACAAGGTTATAAAACAAAAATGGTTATAGATTTTATCCAAACAACTTTCTGACGGATTATCAGTCTCTTTACCTCGTGATCAATTCTCGTTTTTAACAGTGTATGGGAGGAAATGGCTATGAAAAGAGGACTTATTGTAGATGTATTTGCTCATTGTAGGCTGTACACTCTCCGTAACAGTTAAAGAACACGAGTATAAGAAAGGGGAAGCACTCCGAAATGATGATGAATTTCAGTAAGAAGATGTAAATTTCCCGTTGCTAAGAGAAATCATTCCAATTATTCATCTTTCAATCATTCATCTTTGCCGAAAAAGCTTTCAAACCCAGCTCATACAAAACCTTATTCCACAAAACACAACAAGCGCTAAAAACATTAAAAAGCTGAAGGAAAAAGAGAAAAAAAAAAAGGAATTAAATAATAGGAAATCTCTGGGTATTCATTCCAATCCAATACCAGCCAGTGGCTCGAAGAAGAGTAAATTCTCTTTTAATCAAATTCCATCATGTGATGTGAAGAAGAAGAAATTCTCCAGCTTGCGTTTAAAATCATTAATCGATTCGCTGGAACCAAGTTCATCGAATGTTAACAACCGCAACAGCAAAAATGTAACTGATTTTTGTGCGTGTGGTGTGGTATGATTGGATTCATCAGAATACTGGCTTCAATGGATTTCTTTTTATGGATGTGTTTGTGAAGTCTGCTTTTGCGACATGTGTGCAAAATGCTCTTAATATATTTAAATAGCACATATATGTAACTCTGTTTTCACTAGCGATATTGCCCCATAAATAGCGAAATCCCCCCCCTCCTCCCATATAAGTATGTAAAACAAACTTCGATTTATGAATACAAAAAATAAAAAATCCTTGATTTTTTGGAATACTATCGAACTAAAGCTAAATAATTCTACGTCATTCAGTTATTTGTATGAGGTAAAAACTTGTCACGTCTGACAATTAACATTAAAGCAGAAAAAGTGGCGAAGTAGCCCCGGTCTACCCTATAAATAGTACAAAGTATATGTTTAATCTACTTTGAGTATAAAAACATAGTTTAATTTCAAATTTTTTTTTTTTTAATTTATATTTTTGAAGCAATTTGACCACTGTGGGAGGGGGGGGGGAGGGGGTCCAAAAAACTTCTAGTGCGAAAATTTAAAATTTTATTACTTTTCATCCGAGACCAGGTTGTAAACTAACTTCAAATATTATGTAGTTATGAGCTTGGATTTGTCACATATTTTGATATTTCAAATTGTCTCATTCCATTCTAATATTTTAATTGATTTACCTTTTGATTTTCAGGAAACGAACAAGACGCAGCAACAACCTTTGCAAACAGTGTAAACGAATGGAAAATGTCCCTAAATTTAGAAGAGCAGTCAGCCGTTTACCAGGAATTAAAAACATTCCCGAGTTACTATGAGTCAAGAGGGGGAATAAATTCCACTGCTGATGACACAGGTAATGATTCAATTCCACTACTGATGATACAAGCAGTTCAGCATTTCTTCATCATTCCGGATAAATAACTACTAGTTTAACATTCATCAAAGAATCTTTCGAGATTCCTGAACTCAATTTAAGCCTATTTTTTCTTTGTTTATAGTTTGTCATTTATTTTTACTTGACAATGTTTACTTCGCTGCTGATATTTACTATTGTACTTAATGAATGGTTGACGGTTTGTTATTTAACGGTTCCTTAAAAACATTTTAGGTTTTCCAACCTTTAACATTGCAAACCGTCTGATTCCGAGGTTATGGGTCCAAGAAAATCCCGAAAAAGCTAAAGAAGTGTTGAAGTATCTAATTTATAATGGCTTCTTTACCTTTAACTACATTCTCGGTGGCGCAATGGAGGAAATAGCAATAAATGAAACAGCTGTTAATCCTGCAATGCGAAAGGCATTGTGGCAACTCGTGACCTTCGACGAGAGAATGATTCAAAAACTTCGTGACACAGTTCCAGACACAGGCGTTGGATACAATCATGCGGCCAAAAATGAACCGAATTGGCAGGCGGCATTTTGGGGATCGAATTTAGATAAGTTAAAGCTTCTGAAGAGAAAGTATGATCCTGGTAATCGTTTCAATTGCTGGCATTGTATTGGATACCAAGGTCCTGAAATTCCTTCTTCATCCTCTCATTTAAAGTGTTCATTATTTACGGTTTTTATTTACTTGTTTGGTTTCTTCGTAATGAAAAATTTGTAACTATGTAATTAAAAAATGTTTGTGATTTTTGTGTGGATGTTTATTTTCAAATAAGCATCATCATGTTCAATTCATCATATACACCATCTTAATCACCCTCTTTGTAAATTGGTCACAAACTGTATGTTTGTTTTTATGATTACCTTATGCGGTTGAAATATTTCAAAAATTTTGTTCATTCGAAAAAATTTAGTGGTTTGCATAAAAAATGAAAACGGGTAACTTTAACACTGCCCTGAATTCCAGGCAAAAAATATTTTTTTTAAATTTGAATTTGAATAAAAAAGTTTCCTTCAGAAAAAATTTCGTTTGTTTTATTTTAGAAATTTTTAATTTTAAATGTTTAAAAATTTTAAATGATTTTTAAATGTAAGTCACAAAAACTTGTAATTCTTGTGAAAAATTCGCAACTTTTCACAACAAAAATTTGTTATTTCCAACTGCTGTAGATTCGGAGAAATTCATTAAAAATTGTGTGCTGTCGACACAACATTCCTTTGAAAAATTTGTTTTTATTGTTATATAAGCAGCTTAATCTTCACCTTGTTTTATAAGAGTAGCACTGGCATTGGCTCTTAATTTCCCATGACCAAATCGACCTTTTTAATTAAGTTGTACACCTGATTTACATTCCTGCAACATTAGGCCTGCTGCTCTACTATACCAAAGGGGAATAAGTTCAAGTTTAGGCTAAAATAACTTTAAGACCTCAATCACTTTAAGAAAGTTAGTCCATAACATTTGTTTATTCAACATTATAAAATGTTCAGGGTTTATTCGGTAAAATGTTCAGCGTTGTTTGAGAAAACTCTACGGCCGAAAGAAGTATGCTCATAAGCTAGATCAAAAAATCAATGTGTTTTATAATTTACTTCCTTTTACCATGCCCTCTCGATAAAGATTTCTATGTTCAGCGGTATGAGTAGATGCAAATATCTGTAAAAAATCTGACATCCAAAAATTTTATTTATAGCAACATTAAATAAAGTATCCCATTATTAAAGATATGGGTGCTGGCTTTCAAGATACCATTGAAATCGATAATGCTATTTCTCTTTGTTTAGCCCAAAAAAAAATATTCTTAAAACAGTGCAAAAATAAAACCGAAACAGTAACAAGGACGAGCAAACCATTTAATTGGCTCAAACTTTTTCAGATTTTATCTGAAATTATAACAAATCCCACTAAAACAAGCTAGAAGCTTTGATTTTCAATATCTTAAAGTAGATATTGTCGTCTCCCCCTCTCCTTCTCTTCTTTTATAAAAAAGATATCTTCATTATCCTCAGAAGAAAACATCATCTTCACCGCAACATTTAAAAGATTTTTTGTTTTTTATTCGTTTTTTAGTTGTAACAGCATTTTAATTTGTTGATTTAAAAATTTTAAAAAAATGCTAGTGACAATAAAATAAAATACCACAATAAAATAAAATTCGCTGCTTTGAAAATAACGTTTTAAAAATAACACACTATAAATAAATAAAACAATATTTAAATGGTATAAAGTGAATGTAAAAATCAAATAAATCTATCAATTAAAATTAAATGACGAATTTAATGATATAAAAATAGTATTAAAATGAAGTAATATTTGATTAATACTAAAATTGATTCAAATGTGAAATTCATTTTTGTTAATGGGTGTTTTTCATAGAATTAGAAGCACTTCACTCTGTATGAAATTTTTCAGTTGATTCTATTATCAAGATTTTGATATTATTAGTTCAAGTAGTTATATTTGAGGATTATTGTATTGTGGTATTTTGATATCCAAATTATAATAGATTTTCCGCACTACAGCAAAACAGCTATATCGAGAACTATCAATTATTAGTAGTAGTATTATTTTGAATAAGAATACAAACAGTTTGATGGAATTGAGGATCAACTCTACTTATCTCGACAATATTGGAATCTATGAATGTGATTATCCATTACATTTTATTCAACATGAGACCCATTTAAACTAGTTTAAACTTGCACCAACAGAATCGTTGTTAAAGACTTGGAGGGGGTAAAGGAACTTTACACCAAACGAAACTTTATTTTTACGAGAATTAATTTACAAATTCTACTATTTAGATCCATAAGAAGCGAAAGAAAAATTTAACACATTCTCCTGAACAAATAGTTCAGGATAACAAGATATTTATATAATTTATCACTTTTTTTTTTTTTGGTTTAAATTCATTAAGTTAGCTAAACTTTCAGAACTAGTAAGACATGTATATAAAGTTATTATTTGTATTACTTCATGGGAAATATAAAATCTTTTTTTTTCCCCGCTTAAATTCGATTTTCCCCGCTTCGGTTCAATTTTTCACAGTATTTTGCGACAATGTTTCATACAAAATATTTTTTTTTTTTAATATTGTGTTTTCTTGAGAATTTCAGCTTTCAAAGGTATGAAAATAAATATTACTAAAAGTTGAAATGAATTTAGTTTCAGACTTTTAGTCGATTGATTTCCCATGTATATGTAAATGAGTACGAGGTTGAGGCAACAATAGAAACGCGTTTTCAAAAAAAGAAAAATAAAATTTCTGTTCGCGTCGATTTTAAGAATGCTTGTTAACATTGCAATAACTTCGCTTTTACTTTTGAACATAGCAGAAGCAAACGGAGCTTCGTTCTCTCGAAATTCCAAACTCGCTTTAAAAATAATAACAACGACGACACCAAAACCAACGTCACCACCAGACATTACAGAAAAAACTGAGAACTTTAATGAAACAGTTTGTGTTGGAAACGAAGCAAATATAACTTTTAACAAGAACGTTGCATTTTTGTGTATTAACGGCAGCATTGGAGAACTTGTCGATTCCGGTATGAATGATTACTTTGTAACATTTTTTTTCCCCAGGATATTTTTAGTTTAAAAAACGCCTTAAAATTAAGCGTTTCCATAATTAAAGCCTAAGAGTTAAGCAAATCATAATTAAACGCATTATAATTTAGTTTTTCATAATTAGGCCAAAAAGTTATGCTAAGATTTGTTTTAGTATTTCCATTATTTTTCCATCGCTTGCCTTTATTATTTAGAAATCTTTACTGAAGGCGATTGTACAACTGGATGGTATGCCCAGAGCGAAATAGATAATCGAGTATTCTTTGTTTGCAAAGAAAGAAAGAGAAAAGTGTACTATGTGCGCTCAGCGATACTCAGAAGCAACATTTTCACGTTCAATCCAGAATTATTGTATTATGTAACATGGCATTAGTAAAGTATTGTTTGATGGTGTTGATATAAATCCTCATTACGAAAGTCTAAACAGCTTTTTGTGTAAACTCCATTTGATAAATATGAAATATGCTATTAAAAGCGCCAGCAGTAAGGTGCAAGGTGGTATTTAAAACAATCACGTGGTATTTGAAATAAAGTTTTATTATAGTTTCATTGATTTATTAAGAAATATTCTTTAGAATAAAAATCCTTATGATAGTCAAAAAAAAAAAAAAAAAAAAAAAGTTTGTAATTATAAATATATACTAAAGACGCTCGAAATGCCTAAATTATGAACCGCTTGGGAGATAGGGTTGTTTCTTGTAAACAGTAGGTTTAACTAGCTTCAACATGTGCATTATGTTCATCTTATAGAAAAAATTTATTAAAGTCAGCCATTTTAATGAATATGGACACTTGTAGCTATAAAGAATGGTTGTTAAAGGAGTACTTTCTGAATTCTAACTCATTATGAGATTCAAAACATTGGAATTATTCCCCAGAGAAAAGGTTATTGGTTTATAGACACTTCAATAAAAAAAAACATTCTCCGTCTTTCAAAAAAATTCTTCTAGTATCCGTTTAAGACATTATTTTACTCAACTAAAATGCCCTTGATTAATTCCAAAAAACTCACCTTTTTTCTGAAAAATTTCTTAAGAAGTAAACTTGATTGAAATGTTTTACAATAAAAAACATTTAAAGTCAACGTCTCATCATAAGTTTAAGAGAACCTGCTTCGTCTTTTTATGGAAACTTTCTTAGATCATAAAAATTCCCACTTAAAAATTTTTTTAAGGTCTCTTTACACTGATTCAAATGTTTGTTCTTTTACTAATGGATGATGCAACAACTAAAGTAAAAGAGCTTCGTTGGCTCGATAAAACGCGTGACTCGATAAAACGCGTGTTAATCTTCATGTTTCTAATCAGGAATTCTTGCATTACACAGTACATAATTTAAAAATAAAGAAATAATTTTACATTTTATATAAAAAAAAATTCGCGTTCGTAATTTAACTTGTTACATTTTCTCAGTTTGGAAATTTAGATCGCTAATATAAAATCAAGCACCAAACAAGCAATTATTGCAGTGTTGGATTAACTTACTAATGCGGCGATCGATTGATCGTTTGATAAAGCTAATGTTTGGTTTTTCCAAACTTTCGCCACTTTAATTCCAGTAATCATTCTTATTTACAAAATTTCCGGTTTAACATTTTAACGATATTTAAAGCACGAAGTTGTTTAAGACTCTTTGATTATTGTAAAGTTCTACAAACTGAACTTGACGGTATAAATATAATAGGCAGGAAATAGCATTGTACATATGCTGCTGTTGGTTTCATGGTAAAGGAGATTGTATTTGTTTTGTGAAGCCTCCATTTTCTAAATAATAGTCTAAGAAATCATCAAAAAAGATTTTCTCGTGAAAAATTTTTTAAATTTATTTTAGAATGAATTAAATTTAGATTTCGCGACAGCTAAAGCCTTTTTTTTTTTTTTACTCGATGCATAGCAACATTTCCTTGAATCAACGCTGCATTTTTTTTATTCGAATTTGTGTTCCAATTTACTTTTCGTTACTTTTCAGTTGGGTTTTCGTGATTTTTTTACTTTTAAATCAATAATTTTATTATCGTCGAATTCCAGTCCCCTTTTTTCATGTAAGAATTTATGTCAAAAAAAAAAAAGGCATTTGATGTATTTTACCCTTTTCCACTCTCAAATTATGAAGATTTTAAATGATTTATGCGAGTTTTTATGAAAAAAAATATGCGAAAGTTCTAAAAGTTTTACTACGGCTTGTACAAAAACATTCCCAGATGACTAAAAAATGGCATCCCGATTATTGAGTCGAAAACAAATTATATTTTTTTTCTTTTTCTTTCAATCTCAAATGACTGAAAATTGAAATTGAAATAATCGAATAGAGAGTTTAAGATGATCAAGTATGAGCTGTGGGTTCTTGGCAAAGAAGTCATTACCTTCAAGATAAGTGGAAATCTGTTTAAAATCGATTTGTTAATTACTAAAGGAAGAAAACCATCAGATGCATTACTTTCTAGCGAAAATGAATCAAAGCGAATAACAAATGTAAAAATGAAGTAGAAATTTTTTTTTTAATAGTTAGAAACTCAATGTTAACAATATTTAATCATCGGACTATCACAATGGTTTTATTTTGCATGTAGTTAATAGGTATAAACAATGGTTACCATTTTGTGTTCTCTGTTTTTTGTAATGGCTCTTTTTTTATGAACGCATAGAGATTAAAAATGTGGATAAAAATTGCTTAAATTTTTGTTTACATGCAGAAGACATCCAAGATAATGCACTTCCGCTCAATGTAAGAAGCTAAGCATTGTTATTAACAACACCATCAGATATTAAACATCAAGAATAAAAAACGGTTGCTTATGTCAGTTTGTTAACTTATCGTTCATCAAGAAAAAAATCTCTGAAAAAGATTGGTAAGTACTCATTGAGGATTTCAACCCCGTTTTTTATTTCGTTTATGGAGCAAAACCATCAAGCTTAATACTTCACTTTTAATAAAACAAACTTGTGGTGTATTTGAGCTTAAAAAAGAAACTTACATAAACCAGAAATTTCGTTAGTTAAATAGTAGGAAAAATGTAACTGGTTTATAAGAGTAAAAAAAAAAAAAATTACGGATATCTTATAATGTAAAAAAAAATAGATGGAGTTTTCAAGGACACCAATAACTATTTAGGGATTCACTTTAACAACTACATTAGTTATTTCAGGATTCGAAAACTCTAATTACTTGACATAAATCTGAAAGAAAAGATTTTGAATAGTATTTACTCCCCATTTCCCAATTCAAAGTAACAAAAAATTTAATTCTATTTGTTTTTCAATACACAATCGCGATAAATTTTTAATAACGTTCTATCCTCAAAAATGCATAAGGTTATTATTAAGTCTATGATTTTACCAGGGAAGCAATATAAGACGGACAATATATCATAGGCTTTTTTTTTTATTATTATTTTGAGCAATAATAATAAATTTTTCTAATGCTGATAAGAGTAATCCTCAGCGTACGCTTTTATTATGTATTATTTAAAATATTATCTTTTAGCCGTTTATTATCTTCTTGGGAATTGTGACGGACGAATGTTTGAAGCGCATATCTTGTAGATAGCTTTATTATGTCTCCGACAGCAGTTGGAAAGTTATGGTTGCTACTCATTTTGACAGCTCCACTAACTCTAACAAAACCTTTCAAATTAAGTGACCAGGGTTTTAACTATAAACTATCCGAGTTTGAGGAAATGGTCATTAAAAACCGGCACCGAGTTATCGCAAGAGCAATTACTAAGCAAACACAAAAGTTTGGTTACGGTTGCGATGACGACTGTAAAAAGAAAGAAAACCTTCGGCTGCTTCTGATAAAAGCAGAGTCGAAGTCGAATTCTAGTTGGTGCAACAAGGATTGTCAGGAGAAAAATAATATTCTTACTCTTGTGAAAAAACCGATCGCCTCAGCTAACCAAAACTTAGATACCCAAATTTCAGAAAATCAGACGACTGCAGAAAACAAAACGATTGAAGAAGTCAAAAGTAAAAATATTACAAACTGTGAAGAAATATGTAATAAAGATAAGAAACAATTATCAGTTTTCAATAACCAATCTTGTGACATTCAATGCAACAATAAAACTGGAATATCTACGAGCATAAAAAATAGTTTAAAAACAAATACGTCAGGACATGACGGATACGAAAAAAGAGAAAAAACTTTAGAAGATTCGATCGCAAAGTATATAACGTTTGATCGTGAGTATGCGAACAGAAGATACACTAGAAATTACTGGAACAGATTTTTTTGACCTTTGATATTTTGTTAAAAAAGAAATTTATTTTTTAAATAATTTATTTGTAATATTAAAAAGATATTTATAAGAAGCTTTTTAGTTGTTTTGGTATATAAACAATAAAAATATAAAAATATAAAATAAATCGCTTGATGGTATAATATTTAGAAAAGCTCATTTAGGATATTTGCAGACGATAAAATAGTGTATAGTGTTCTAATGACTTAATTACAAAGGATACTTTGCCGAACAAACCAAATTTAATGACCAACAACCTTTTCTTACTTACAAAACTCCTGCAAATTTAAATTTCCGCGTTAAAATTGTTTTTTTCAAATAATTTTGTCTTCTCTTTCTCTCCTACTCTTGCTCTCATCTTCTTCATGGAGCTTCTCATAGGAAAAACGAACCAGAGAGGCTACTTTCAAGCTGAACTCGAGTTTTGTTCTTGCCATATTTTTTAAATGCTTATCAAAAAATAAAATCTCACGCATATTTTTAAAATGCTTTTTTTAAATATTTATACTTATATAATTATTTATTTGATTAGTATTTATGATTTAAACTGTAGCCAGTGTTAAAACAATGCAAATTTGATTCTCTTTCTGAGCAAGAGATTTTGGATGTACATTTAGCTCTCTTTCTGAGGAGAGATTTTACGACTACAGAAAGATAAGATATGCTTCACGGCATGTCTAATACATAATCATAAAGTACGTTTTCGGGAGCGACTAATTCAGAGTGCGTCATACTGATAGTTATCGTGAATTTCGTCATTATGATATTTATCTGTTTACTAAAAGATGTTCTTATTTTTGTTTTTGTATTCTGCAATTTTCAATCAAAAATTGTCTTAAACAATGGACGGGTAATCTTTTTTTTTTATGGTTTCTAAGATTTGAGATTATAAAATTTGTAATTATAAAATTAACCACTCCTTGTTTTAAGTAAGTGATTTATTATACCATCCCTGGACGGCCTGAATTAAATGAAGTTTGGAGGATTTAAGTCGAAAAATTGAGTGGGCATTACAGAATGAATCTTAATCAACTAATTGATTTATCAAATGTTTGTTTTTTAAAGCTCTTTTTCTCAACCAACTTAGTATTTGCCTTTTAAATGAAAACTTGACATAGTTCAAACATACTTAGTTGATAATTTCGCCAAGACCAGCATGAAATACCATGGTCAAATTGACCACTACCATCAGTATTAGTCATCAAAATGACCCAGTAAGTAATGTATCAACCATGAGCGAGACAGGGTGATAAGACAAATTCACGTCGTCTTCTTGTTCCGGCCATCATCATCCATTACCTGCTTTTACTTTTATATTTAAGGAGTATACAAGTCAATTCTAAAAGTTAAAAAGAAAAAGGGTTTTTTTTTTTTTTTTTGCGTTTGAAACTTTTTTAACCAATTTTTGTTGTTGTTGCTTTAGTTGTTTTTTGCATCTTTATCTAAGCTTCGAACACGTTTTTATGACACCTAAAACTAGTCTTAACATTACTTATTGAATCTATCAAAGCTAATTTAGCTACAGATTAACGGTGCAAAATTTTTGCTGTGAGCTTGGCTGGAAAAAAAAGGTAAAACTCTCATTTCAAGTAACGTGCGTTCTGCTTGTGTTAAAACCGTACTTAATTTAGAAGGATCGTAGAATAATCCAGAATCTTTAGGAAGGTTTTAGATTTTTCTGATCATTTATTTAAAACCGTTTTTAAGAGTTTTTTTTGTTTAAATCATTTGGCTCAACGAAGCGAAATAAATCATAATCTCAACTATTTTATCACACAATTTCGCCTGCAGTCAAAAATTTTGACTGGCCCTTTTTAATTTATTTTTAAAAGCCAATTTGGTGATTTGATCTTTGAATTCAAAACAATATGCAAGGTTCAACTTTAACACACGCGAATTGATGTCTACTAAAAAACACGAGAGCTTATACGATAATACGATTGTCTTCTTAAATTATTTAATCTTAGTTAAATGGCGAAAATCACATTAAATTGATGCATAATTCTGCTGTTTTTTTTTTTTTTTTGCAGCGTTTTACTATTTAAAGCTGACATTTAGTGCATTAGAAATCTGTCAAAATAGAATCTGTAATTTCATTCTTTCGCAACCGAACGAGGAAGGGGAAAAAACATTTACGTAGGAAATCGATGGAATCGATCGAATAAACAATGAATAAGAGATCACAACTATTCACCACAAAATTGTCCTCGTTGGACGGGGATGGAGGGAAGGTGGTTGCTCTGCTTTTTTACTAACTCCACATTTAATTCTTTATATTTCAAACTGATATTTCGAACCTTTTTTTTTAAACTTAATAGAAAAAAGTACAAAGTCTTATGTTCCTTAAAAAAAAACAATTTGTGTTCACGTTCGAAACCTAACAAATTTGTGTTCACGTTCATGTTCTAATGTTTGTTGCTTTCGTTTTTTTCATTCTAAAAACTCAAGCAATTGTTCATCATCATTGAATTGAGTTGGATCTTTTAACTGTCAACTCTTTTTTTTGTGTGTGGCATAAAAAAGATAACCATTTAAAAAAAAGGAGAGTAAAAGAAAATTGAATTTTGTAAAAAATCACAACTACATTTTGAAACATTTTAAATTATTTTTTGAATGTGTGACAATAAAAAAAAAAAAATAGAAAACGGATTTTGAGATTTTTCAAATGGTTTTCAACGATTTCCCTAAGGAAATGATAAAAGTAACCGAGGCTACTGGCAAACTAAAAATATCAACGGCAAATAATAGCAATGACAAATTATTGTTAAGGAAGTATTAGTGGTAAAAAGTCGGTGCTCAAGCGACATTAGTCAAATGCCGTTGTTCAAATACCATTTGGCTAAAAGTACTTCTTTGTTTGTTTCATAAATGTTTCTTGCTGCAGGAAGTTATGTTATGACTTAAATTTTGCAATTAGGAAGATATTTTTATTTCTCATCTTTGATAATAATTTACGGAAAAAGTTGATAACTCATCTGGTTCAGAATAGTAATAGGTGGCTATCTTTCTTAATATGTATCCTGACTAACTGGTCGGAATTCCTTTCTGTAGTTTATTCATGCTGAAAACGCGACTGAATTCACAAATTGGATCATATCTCTCGGTAGGAGGTTGAAATGTATAGCTTCTTTTTGCGGTACGAGATTAATAAAAAACAATACAATAAAAACTAACGTTACGCTTGCCAAATACTCGACGTACCATACATCTATGCAAAACATATTTCTTATTGCTTTAAACTAAACTTTTTAGGATTTTTTAAAAAAGGATGTTGAAGTCGTTTCTGTTGAAATATTTGCCATTTATCAAAGTGCTTTGTTCCGACTTTCTTTAAAACTCACTATCATGTTGCTGCTAACAAATTGACCTTCTGTACATAATCTGCAATAATTTCTGGAATGGCATCCAGTGTACCCAAGAATCAATCACGGAGCCCTAGAACAATCTTTAGTAAATCCTGTATGCTAATACTTTTAGAAATTTTTATCTGCAAGAGATTTTGTGTAATTCCGTAATTAGAAAATTCCTTTTCGTTATTTACAATTTCAAAAGGAGAATAAATTCAAAAAAGATGGACAAAAATTTTTCTTCTTGTAAGTACTTATCTGTTGGGACTGAGCATCAGAGTCTCGGAAATCTCTTATGTACGATTCCATACTTCAAAGTTCGTACCGGAAAAATCAGTCCTTCCAAGATCGATCCCAATCTGCATCGGTATCGTAGGACGGGTATCGTAAAAAATGACCGACCAATATTGACTGCACGGTTCATTCTTTGTAGGGACAGTTGAAAGTCACTTACACAAGGAGGCCGTGTTTTCCGTGTTGTTCGTCAGATGCCGTTAATCCGATTTTTTATCTTAATTTTGCTGGTTTTTCGCAGTTTTCCAGTTTAAATCTTCTAATCTTAAATTTAAACTTACCAAAGAAAAATGCTAACAACACGGCAAACCACATCAATTACAAAAAACATCGTAGGTCCAGGTCTTATAATTAGTAAACGTTTCATAAGAATAGAACCCGGGTAGGCTCACTTGATGGACATCTCGCTATTATTTGCTAAATTTGAACTAAAGTTACTAAGGTCTATTTGAAATAACTTGTCAGCGTTAATCAATGAAGGCAAATCTTTATAATGGCAAACAGAAAAATGTTCTTGAAAGACAAACACTTCATCTTCCTTAAGTCAACAATGTCGCTAAAAAAAATGATGCTTTTTACTTAGTTAAGAAAGATTAATTAAAATTCGCTCAAAAATAAGTTACAAAAAGTTACGATCTTTTAGAATAGAGGACGGAAACATCGGTTTGGCGCCATTAACAGGAAATAGTTACAAAAAAGATTGTTGAAACTGCAACCACATGCTGTTTTAAAAGATTAGTTGAATGAGTGCCGTTTTTTTCTGTAAAATGTCACTACTACGTCCAGATGCAGATAGTGAATACATCCATAATAAGAATTTGTTAAATAACGTATCTAATAAACTTTATACCTGACATTATTTGGGTTTTATACAATACGACTGTTAATTGCCTTCCAATGACGATGAAAATCTTATATTTGGTTTGCCTCCTTATTAGCGCCAATCTCGGTAAAAGTTAATTTCTGACTATTTCAGTTTTGCTTTTTCCTTTTGGGTATATGTATTTTAGAACCATGCTATTTTATTCCACTCAAAAGACATATTGTGTGTATGTGTACGCACACATACACACATCAATTTTCTCTGTAAAAGAAGTAAATGTGTACTAAAAGAAGTAAATGTGTGTAAGACATTCTTTTGTCTGCCTTAACCTGCAATCTTGTTTACTTGACCAATCTGATATGAACAATTATTCCAACCTTATCTGTCTGAGATTTAAGCCATTTTAAATACAGTCAAGGTATCTTTGTTTCTCCAGGAGAGTTGGATAAAATATTTGCCCACATAAAACAAATAGTCATTCCAGATCTTGATAGCTCATGTCTGGCATTTCTACTTGCTCGTAAAAAAGTTTTTAAACATTACTAACATCAAAAAATTTTAAAAAAATTTTGACAATTAAAAAATTAAAATATTTAAATATATTTCTCAAAATTATTTAAATGTTTACTAAGATGTTCTGGTTACATAATGGTGACCTATGAATATCACATTTGGTGACCTTCGAATATCAACAATAAGAAAAGCTGCAGTTGTATGATAGCTATTCATTATAGATTTGTTAAAAAATTAGCAAAATAGAAATAGAATATTATGTTTTACAAATAATTATGGCTTTAAGTATGTTATCTCATGAGAAAATCATTTTTGACATTTAAAAAGAAACTTTTTCTTTAAAGTATTTGGAGACATTGGTTTTCTGGCGGAAATGTTCGGATTGAATGATGAAAGTTCTCAAAATAATATTCATGCTTATAAAAAGTCTACTGAAAGTAAGAAAAAGGTATTTGATTATTTTCTAATTTTAGTTAAAACATTTTGAATTTGTTCAAAAATTAAATTTTTCTTACAAAGTTATTTCTACCATAATTGTAATTTTACTATTTGTAGTCATATTTATAGTATTACTTGATCATATTGTATTATATTATTAAATAGGGTTTTATTTTATTCTTTAGGGTATATTAGTTTTTTATCTGATTTATAAACCTAAACAACCTATGTAATGAATTTTGTTAAAAATTTATAAAAATTTATATATATATATATATATATATATATTGCATTATGTTTTTTGTTTGTGTTTTTACAGATGACAGATATACAACATTTAATTGAAAAAAAATGGGAAAAAGGTTCAGATGGCCTTAAGGTTAAAAAAGCTATCAAGCAGTTTTACGATACAATTAATGATGTTCATTTAAAGACTGGTAGTGGAGACAAGTTTAATAGAAGTACACCTAAGAGTTTCTCCAACTTGTTAGCAGAAGATTGGAAGCAATATTTTAAAGAAACTGATAAAATATTAGATAGGAAAGTAATGAAAGACCTTCAAGAGATCACTAATGTTAAAGATTCTACTGATCAAATTATGAAAGAAGTCACAGGTATTTCAATATTAGTTTTTATATGTGACCCATCTGACCAAAACCAGTCACATGTATAAAATTTTAAGTTTTGAGTGTGATACATATTTGAAAAGGTATAATATTCTGCTTTAAAATGATGCAAAAATTATTGCTCTAGCTTGACCCTAGCCAAAGTTATGAGCAAAAATGTAACATCTATATTAAAATTTTAAAACGGAAAAAAACGCGTTTAAAGGTTTGATGTCATATAAAATAGATAAAATAGATGTCACAAAAATCACCAAATTAACCATCAAAAAATTCTTTTTTATTAAAAGTTAAGTTTGAATAGCAAAGAAAAGTTAATTATGTAAACAATTATGCAAAAAAATAAATAATGATAAAAACTGAATTTTTGAGATGTTTTGATGGTTTTCTCAATATAACATAACGCGACATCCGACTGGTTTTGGTCAGATGCGTCACATATTACACAGTTCTACTAATTGTGTTCTTTTTGTATATGTCTATTTTTCTCCTTATATATTACAAATATTTACTTGAGCAAATAACACATTGTTAAAAAGATGAAAATGGTTAAAAAATTGTGTTCTATTTAATTTTACTTTGTTAATCATGTAAATTGTTTAAAGTCTTATCATTAAAATCTGCTGTAACTGATTAAAAGAGGATGCTTATTAAGAAGCTAATTTGTTTTTGAATTACTCAAGTTTGTTATGGGAAAACTAATCACTCCTCTCCTGTATTGTAGCTTTTGTTGGAGGAACACCAATCTTTACCATGTATAAAGCTCCTCTCATAATCAAAATGGAACTTTTGATAGCTGATCATTTTTTGTTTCTTACACTCAACTAACCTGTGACTTTTTGAATCCCTTCATCATTTTACATTTGTAAAAAAAAAAAAATCTATTAGTGGTATAAGTATGCAAATATTAATAATTATGAGATTCTGTACAACCGTCAATTTCACAAACCTGTATACTTAGGATATTTTTCATTACCTTTGCTATTTTCCTAATCTCAAAGTTTATTTTGCAAAGTTTTTTTTGCTTGTTTTTTTTTTTTTTGTTTTTTTTTTATGGAAAATTAAATCAGTTTTGAATTGTAAGTAATTAAAGGTGAATTAAGTTTAAATTGATTTCTCCTGGATAGTTATCACAGACTGACTTACAGCATTATGCTAAAACTTAAAAAGCAACAAGATGCTGTTTTGAACTCTTTTCTCATAATTTTTTTAACATTATGAATGAAATAAACTTTTTAGATGAGTAATAATATTTTAGATATGTTTAGTTGTATATTTTACTGTTAGCGTTCTATCTATAAGCTTTAAATGGTTTAAATGGTGTGAAGAGGTTTCCTATATTGAAAAAAACCAACATGTTTTTGTGAAAATAATGGTTTTGTATTAGGGGATGGTATCAATTGTATGCATCAATTTTCATAGAAAGATAGTTAAATGGCTAGCTTACATTAATTTAAGTTTTTTTTTCTCATCAAATTAGAAATGTCATTGAGTTTCAATACCTTTTAAAATTCTTGATTGAAAAATCATCTTATACTATTTACCTTTTATTTAAATTATCTTAGATAATGTTGTGCTTGTTGATAAAAAAATAGAAGTTTCTCATCCTGAAGTGATGGTTCTGCAACCATCTGGAATCAATTCTAAAGATTACCCAAAATTTGTTGCCTTAGTTCAAAGTTAGTATATCTTTTTAAAGTATGAGTTTTTCTTGTTACAACTTATTATTTTAAATAATTATAATATTAAAAGATAAGATAAAAAAGAAATAGTTTTGATAGGAGGAGTTTATTGTTATGTTATTATAATCTCATTTTTATGATTGTAGATATTGTATGTTCATAGATTGGATAGAAAATTTAACTTCGAATGAAACTAGAAGTGATAGAAATGATGATGAGGAAGATGACGATGATGAAAATGATTCCAAGACGAAGCTGTTACCAGAAGGCCTTAAGCAAGATAAAAAGACAACTATTAGTCCAAAAGGTAAAAATGATTGTTTTTTTTTTTTTTTTTTTTGAAAAGTTAATTTTAAGTATTTATATATTTTATTTTGATAAGTGACAATATTTTCAAATTTAAAAAAGTAGGTTTTTTAGTGAACTGAGTGATTGTGAAATTATTAAATGCCTCATAACAGTAAAAACATTTTTTTTTTTTTTTTTTTTTTTTCTTTCATTTTTAAAAATATTTGGTTAAATTGAGCAACTTAATTATTTAAGAAGTAATGCTTTGGAGAAAATAGCGCAATACCTGAAAAACTATTTTTATCTTTGTAATTTTTTTTTTTTTTTTTGTAATGTTCTTTTAAATTTTCATAACAAGATTCTGAAGAAATAGAAATGGAGGAATGGATTAGAACAAACTTTGTAAAGCCGCACACTGAATATGGAAGTTATTCAAATGACAAATATGGTGATAAAAAAGATATCACTGAGAGAAATCAGGAAAAAAGGTTACTTGACATTATTGACTTTGGTAGTCTAATTTGTTAACCAATAAAGTTTATAATTATGTGAGTTGAAAAGGTTTTTTTATTTAGAGATGACTGGTCCAAAAAGTCAGAAAAAGAATTAGCTGACCAAGAAAATATCCAAGTAAACTAGCGTCTATATTGTTTAATATTCTCCTATGCTGTAACAACTTTACCTCACTTTTTTCTTGTTTCAAAATTTTTTTATGGTTTCAAAATAAAAAAAAGTTTCTTGTTTAGAAAAGCAAAGAGCATAAAGATAAAAACGTTCTGCAATGGAGACAAGTCAAAAAAATCTTGGAACAACGTATGAATAAGTTCGCAAAGTTGTTGGGGGAAAAGACGATGCTTCAAAAGCAATGAATTCAAGAATTTTTCTATGGTTCAAGTTTTTTTTTAAATAGCAGTTTGTAAGTTTATATTTTATTGATTTATTTTGAGCTTTAAACTTTAAAAAATTGAGTTTTTTGTTTCCAAGAAGAAAAAAGTTTGATTTTTTTTTTTTAAAAACGTTTTTAGGAACTTTTCTGTGGTTGTTAAAATTATTTAAGTTTTAAATAAGTTTTAAACTTTTTTTATAACTTTTTTAAAACTAAGATATTTTTATAAATATTTTGATATATTTTTTATTAATATTTCTATTGAGGTGTTTATTTAACAATTTGGTGTATAGTTTTTGTAAATACATTATTTATGGAAAAATATTGCATGAATTTATTTCACCATTCCAGCATTTTTTTTTTCAGATTTTTTACCACTAAGTTTATTTATATTTTGTGTAAAAGATATTTATGATTTTTAAGAAAATAAAGTAGCATCATGACTGCATATTTTAAGATTACATCTCTAGTGAACTCCTTATTAGAAATGTTAGAAGGTTGCCAGGCATGAACAGATGCAAATAAAAAATATGTACAGAATTTTAAAAAAATGCACCACAGTTTTTTTATAAAAAATTACTATTTTTGTTTGGTTTAACAAGCAAGCAAATTTTTGGAAGATAAAAATTCTCTTTGACTTTACATCAGGGAGAGATTTTCTTTTTTGAATGTAACTGTAAAGGAACCCTTTGTAATGTTGTATTAGTAGTATGTTAGAATGTAGCTGTAAAGGAACCCTTTTGTAATGTTGTATTAGAATGCAATGTATGAGGTGAGAGTCACTTGGTTTCACTTAAAAAAATAATTTTTTCTTGTTGATTATTTTTATTTTGTTTCAGAATAAAAGTATTTATATTTTTTCATCAAGCAAAAGGAATGCAGGCAATAAGTATTGAACAATTGTCAAAACTTTATGAGAATGGGTTGTATGGAAGTTTAAAATTGTTGGTAGGCCTTTTAATTCAAATTTCTAATCTTTAGAACTGCAAGTGTTGAGCAATATATTAAATCTACTGGAAAGTTCTGTCTGTTTTTAGAATAAAACAAAATACAAATTATTCTTACCGTCGACAAACTTTATTAAAACAGAAAGAATATTCCAATAGACCTAATGTTAATTTAAATTCCAAGCTAATCACTGTTCCTGGGCCCATCAATTGACAGTAAAAGAAAATTTAAAATGAAAAGATAATTTAGTGTTTGAATTGACAATAAATAATAAATACTTATAGGCATCATTTCATTTGTCACTTGGTGAACTTGCATTAATTAAGGAAGATGACTTCCAAACTGCAGCTATGAAGTACCAGCTTCTTGTTTTCTATGGGAATGCTTTGTATAAAGAAGGAGATTATAAAATGGCAGAAGTAAGATGCTTTTACTTAGATTATTTGTTGATTATTAATTTTTTTTTTTGTCAGTTAAAAGCTGATTTTTTTCTGAAAATTTTCCCGGTTTTCCATTTAATTGTTAAAGTAAATATTTAAAAAGTAGTATATATTTAATAAGTAACTTAAAAGGCTTCATTTTTATGTTTTCTTTGACCAGTAATTTTATGTTTTACTAATGGTTATCTCTGGTTGAACTTGGCATGCTTTTTTTATTTCAACCAAGAAAATAATATTTTATAAAAATGTTTAAGTTTAAAGTTGCTGTGCCATATACTTTTTATTTAGCTAAGATATCTGAGTTATTTGTCTGCAGAACTTATTAAGTTTGTTAGAAAGAACATAATTGTCAGAGAAATGGTACTTTATAGTTATAATTTTTTTCTCATCAGAATTTGAAATCTTATTTAATTTTTTTTTTTTACCTTTTTTAGCTGCAATACTGTGATGCATTGAAGTTGAGAAGATTGTTTGCTAGAATGAAATTGCAACCTGTACAGAGACAGGTTATTTGTTTTTTCTACCCAACTGCTATCAAAGCACAATTAAAGTTGTCTTTTTTTTTCTTTTCTTCTGGTAAGTTTTTTATTATTTTCAGTCAAATTTGAGCTCAGAAGTTGATATAAAGTGCAAACTTTATGATTGCTACATGAAGATGAAAAACCTCAAGCAAGCTATGGCTACAGTGAGTAAAGCTTTAATTTTAAAATTATACTCTTTAAAAAATGGTATTTTTTCTGTTCTTTATTCTTAATGTAGCATGTTTATTCTTCATGTAGCATGTTTATTCTTCATGTAGCATGTTTATTTTTTCTGTTCTTTATTCGTCATGTAGCATGTTTATTCTTCATGTAGCATGTTTATTTTTTCTGTTCTTTATTCTTCATATAGCATGTTTATTCTTTATGTAGCATATTTATTTTGCTATAAATTTTTATTGTAAAAAGCCCATTGTTTGGTGGGTTTGTTTATAAAGTAAATTTGTTTATTAAGTTTGAAAGTATTGCACAAAAACAAAGAACACCAAAAATCAATATGATGCTTGCTAAACTTTACCAAAAACATGGAATGGAAAGGTACCTCAAGATGGTAATTTTAAAGATCTATGGTTCTTTATTTAAACTCTCTAGGAATATGTGCATATTTACCCAACATCAGATACTAATTTTGTAAAGAGTACACAAATAATTTTTTTTTTCTTTTTTTTTTATCTTTTACAGATCAGCTGTCACTTGTTTCAAGGATGTCTTAAGGTAACCAAAGTTTTGTTTGTAACATCAAAAACCATATAATTTTACTAAAATACTAAGAAGTTTTGGTTCATAATAAATCCTAAAAATGGATAAAATTCAAAAAAATAAAATCATTTCCAACCCATTGTCTAAAACCATATATTTAAGTCAAAAACTTACATTTGAGAAAACAATGGTTTTGCATATAGTAAATACAACGAATCATTATTGTTCATGGTGCTAAAAAGCTCTATGATTAGTCAAGCAACATAGTTTCCTTTGGCTGATCTAGATTATAATATGGTGCCCCCATTTCAAGCTCAGAAATTATAAAATGTGAGCTAGTATACTCTATTTTTATGAAAATCCTTGTATATCATAGTTTTTTCATTAAATATTTAATTACCAACTTTTTTAGGCCAATTTTTTTATTTGAACACAGTTTTTTTCAAAGAATATTTATTTTATACATATTGTAAATTATTCAAAATAGAAATCAAAACAATCTCATATGCCTATTTACAGTCAAATGTTAATATTTTAGTACTATCCATTAAATCGTTGGAATTGATATATTGCACATTTAAGATACTTAGATTTTGTATATAATGTGTATAGTAGAGTTTTTGGTTCACAGGTGATAAACTAATCGTTTCTAACTAAAGGGTTTTCTAACTAAAATTTTCTAACTAAAGATTTATGACATTTTTTAAGTATTAAAGCCCAAAATTTAAAGTAAAGTGAAGGAGTATTGTCACAAGTAATTTATTGTATGAACCTAGTTTGAAATTATTAACTACTTAATAGATGCTTAGTCATCCCCGTTTAACTTTCTTTCTTTAGATCTGAACCACTTGCTTTGGAAGCAGCTACTTCTTTACTAGACTTGGGCACACCTGTTCAAGAGGTTCATACCTTAATGTGTAGCATTGGATCTCCAACCCCTGAATGTTAAGTTATTTCTATTCAATGGTTTGAAACAAATGAAGAAAAAAAACAACAATAACAACAAACCTAATTAGTAACTTTTATTTAGATTAAAAAGAACGTTATTTTATTTCAGGTATTTTCATAGTTGATATAGAGTTTTAAAGTGCTTGCTTAATAATATTTTGCTTCCACCAGTTCATTTAACACACAAATTTGAAAGTTTTATTAAAAGATTTCCAGGAGTCCAGATGTACCAAAGTAGTTTAATAATTTCCTTAAAACCCAGAGAAGTTTTTTTTATTTATATGCTTGGTTTAAGAAATTTTTTGATGGATGAAGAGCTTGAAGATGGAAAAGACTGTGTCCTTTATTTTACATTTGATAACTGAGTAAAGGTGCTAGTTGAATCAGAAGCATACAACAAACGCATTAAAATGCTTGTTTAGATGTTTGGCAATACTCATTCTACATTTCTAGACTGATTATAAAATTTGTTTTAAAACTATTAAGTTTTATAAAGAAAAATAACAATTAAAAGAAACAAATAAAAATAACAAATAAAAGAAAAGTTCATTTTAGCTGTCAGTTTTTTAAATTAATTTATTTAAAAATTTAAAAAATTATTTAAAAAAGTTTAAAAATCAAGATTTAATTTTGATAAATTAATTTAAAACATTTACAAAAGTTTGCAAAAAGTCACTGGCGAATTTTAAAAGATTTTAGAAATTCAAAGCTCCTTAGTTTTATCAGGGATCATCTTGTGATTCTGTAATGTTGCTCAAAGCTAAGTGAACCTGACTTTTCTCTTAATAAGAATATTGAATAAGCTACTAAATATGAACCCAAAAGCAAATTACTCAGATATTTTTTTGTATATTGCTGGTTGATTTTTAAATATTAATCCTAAAGTAATTGATATAGAAAAATTTCACTTTTTTTAATATTAGAGTTGTCATTTTATTCCCCTATTAATCTTTAGGATGATCCAATACATTAAAGGATATGCTTTAGCTTCTCTTAACAAACATCCGAGTAAGTGAATGCTCTTTATTTAGTGCTTATCTTTGATTTTTTGAATTTGAATGATTTTTTTTAAACTTGGTTCTCATGGTTGATTTATAGTTGGCTAATGAGTTTCTCTTGTTTCTTTAAAAGTCTGTTAAAATTTGAAATCAGAATTTATTATAATTATTTGCATATATTTGTAAATAAGTCATTTGTAACTTGAAATCTTAAACTGAAAAGTAGGTTGTTTTTTTTTTAAGAAGCCTTACATGTGTTTAAGTCACTGGAAACTCAGGTAAATATTTGCATATAACTGTTTATACCAATTTTTCTCTTATTTGTATTTAGTTTCTTATCCAATTTTGAATTTTAGAGCCTGAGAAATAATTGCTGTCTTCTATCAAAAATAGCAGAATCATACTGTAGAACTGGGGATGTTGACAGTGCTAAAAGTACTTATGAAAGAGTAAATATAAATATCAAATACTTCAAAATATATTTTACATCAAATTTTTTTCAAAATATTTGAGTTTGAAACTAATTGTTAAACAGCAGAGATTCCTTTCTATAAATATATGTTGAACAAACTACTATTATATATGAATACAGATATGTTATGTAGTATAAATAAATACTTAAGTGACATTGTTTTTATATTATATATAATAGAAGAAACAAATTCAATCAATAATAGTGTTTATTTTGGTTGATTTTGTTTTTTCATATAATTCTTAAAATTTATAAAAGTGCATTGAATTTAAAAAATTATTGTTAAATTATTAATTATGAAATGATTGTTATTAGTTTGTTGGTTTTTTTTTATTTTAAATATTTTTTAACCAAAATTAAATCATAAAGTTGAAAACAGTTTTTTGTTTATAATCCAGGTACGCTTGATAAACAAGCACCATCTCATAGGAATGGACGCATTTGCCCAACTGTTGGCAGATAACAAACAGAAAGCTGAACTACAAAAGTAAAATGAAAATATAATTATGTAAAATTAAGTAAAATACTCTACACTAAAAATTGTAATAAATGTGCAAAAAAAAAAAAAAAAAAGAAAAGATAACAATAACTTTTAATAAAAATTAAATTTGTATTTGAACATATAAAAAGGAGCATAATTTTATTTTTAACCTGTCACTAATTATGAAATTAGGTTGTCACAAGAACTTTTAGAAGTCAATGATCAGAGTGTTGAATCCTGGATAGCTTTGGCTTATTACTCTTTATGTTGCAACCAAAAGGCTAGAGCAGTTTATTTTGCTCAGAAGGTAACTCATTTTAAACTTGTGAGTTTCTTTTTTTTCCGTTTTACTCAGTACTCACTATATTATATGGCTTTGTAATTAATATCAAGTTATTCACAAATAAAATGAAAATATTGAAAAAGTGAAAATGATTTTAACATGAATAAAGTTTCAAAAATAAGCAACACTTGTTGTATATTTTTTTGCAGTTTTTAACTGTGTTAAGTTTACTTCAAATTTTGGTCATGTTCATCTCCCCGATGTTTGATGTGATTTGATGTGCTAATGTTTTACTAAGAATTTTAAATGTGTATTGAATTCATATAAACTAGCAATAAGCAACCCGTAAAACGGGTTATGGTTGGTCTGTTAATTTATAGTGGCTGTTTTCCACAATTTAAAGTTGCGAAACCATAACTAATACCCTTTTAGAAAAACGCCTTCAAATTTAAAAAATTAAACTATCTGTAAAGTTAAAATAAAAAGTATGCGGAGGTAAAATAATTTACCAATTATTTAATATTATTTGAGTAATTTACCATTGACATAGGTCATATCAGTGTTAGGCAGAACCATTTTCCTCGATATTACCAAGTTCAACGCAATACGTTTTTAGTTACTGACTCAAAATAATAACACTTCATCATGCTTTAAATTGACGAAAAAGTGAAGCTAAATTCTTGTGATATTTTTTATAACATGAACTTTAATTTATAAGATTAATATAAAGCAAACGTTAATTATACATAAATAATTAACTTTTTGGTATCCCCTTGATACATGTTTCTTTAAAAAAGGAAATTGTCTTTAAAACGTTAAATGCACAACTAAATAAATTTATTAAGAGTATCTGACCATTACTATATATGGCACTAATCTGACCATTTTTATATATATGTCCTCTGTTTCAATAGCTTTTAGTAAACGGTAATTTGCTACCATTTACTAAAAATTCCTTTTGTTACTCGAAATTTAATTCTCTTAAGTATTTTGACACTAATAAAGGACCTCCCTTCCCCGTTTTTGCCTTAATGGTGGTCAGGAGAATAGTTATTTTTATTAAGAGTAGTCAAGTTTTTGATGAAGGCCTTTTACCAGAATAATGAAATGTAAAACAATGATTTACGTGTATAAGAATTTTTTCTTTTTAATATTTATAAGAATTTAACATATATAAAAATTTTTTCTTTCCTCAAAAGTGTTGCAAATGCAAACTAAGCTAATTAATTAGTTAAAAATCTTATAAAATTTAAGTAACACGATATTTGAAAAATGCGCTAAACTACAATATTAACCACCCATTTAAAAAGATTCCCTAAATTACGTACAGCAAATTATTAGGCTTAAAATAGAGAAAACTTTAAAAAAATTGAACTAATTGCATACATTTATATCATTTTAACTGACCAAAATTTACAATAAAAGGTAATCAGGTTTCTTTTTATAAATCGTATAAATCGTATAAATGCGTCAATCGTAAATCCTTAAGAAAAAAAAAATGGAATTATGATACTATAATTACAACAACAACAACAAAAAAACAAAAATAAAACACCACATAAAAACTGAAGATCGATTTACCTATTTATAGTAACCCATTTTGACATGGCAGTTAATATAAACATTTATCGAAAATGGAACTATAAAATCTGTTTCGAAGTACAAAAGGATTAACAATACTCTCTCTCTATATATATATAAAAACCAATTTAAGATATAAATTGCATTTTTAGCATAATGTTGTCTTGGCTTTCAGTAAATAAATAAAAGCAGTAAGTTCCAATAATGAAACAACCTATTATTCATTTTTTACAATAGTCACCAACATGAAGGTGTCTATTGTTAAAAATGAATACCAACACAAAACATCACAACAATAACACATAACAATAGAATATTTACATCCTTGATCCTAAAATCCAGTGAAGATAACAAACCAAATTAAAATATGAAAGGCAAAATTAGAAAACCAATTTAAAGTTAACTATATTTATCTTTTTGCTAAACATATAAATACATAAAAGTATATTTGTTTTTATGTTCAATATTAGTTATTCAATTACTTCAAATTTAGGACATGAAAACACCCTAGATTTAAAGATCAAGGTTGCATACTCTCATACACATTACGCTAAACAGTAACAGACATTATTATGTGTTTCCAGAATAATTAAAAAAGGCTAGACAACACAACCTAGCTCCAAAGCAGTAACACCGCCTGGCACTAAATGCTGCCAAATCACACCTCTGCTATAAGTACATCGCTTGGCTGGCAAGGTTATCAATCTTGCTCAACATAATGCCAAATCACACCACTTTGAAAACATGGAAACAACATAATTTAAACATATATACAACTATAAACAAATATGGTTTTATATAACATATTTGATTAATAATCTTTTCAATTTGATGAAGAGTAGCTTGTTCAGCTATTAGAAGTGGGACTGAGTGGTGAATGAAATCTTCCATCATAAAAAATTTGTATGTATTCCAGAGATGTAAAGGATTGTCAGGTTCACAAAAGGTCAAAATAATTGAAATTAACTGTCTAATTTTCTTTGGCATATGTGTTAACACTGCCTCAGAAAGAGTATTCTGCCATTCAGTGTCATCTTGCAACAGACCTTTCAAAACACATGCTTCACAAAACGTTTCAAGGACAATACCATTAACAGTATGCACATCCTCCCAATATATTGCTCCTTTTGCTTGCAAAAGTAACAGTCTAAGAAAAAACAATTCTCCAGTTAGATTAACTTTATACATTCTTATTATCACCTTATTACCACCCCTTTGTCTAACCTTCCATTTACAATGTTTATCATCAAATATAAAGTGATAAGGAATGTCTACATAAGAATTGCAATGTGCTCTTTCATTTTCAGTATTTAACTTAAACTATGCCGTTAGGTGCGTATCACGTTGAGCTGCACGATCTAAAGCCATTTGTTCTGCTCCTTCTCTAAAATACAATAATTGATTTTCAGGTAGATGTTTACCAAGTCACAGCACTTTAAAAACACGGAAAGAACATAATATAAACATATGTACAAACTGTAAGCACAATAAATGTGTTTAAATATGTATATAAGGATAAAATATATACTAAAATAAATAAATACCTTATATACATATTTAAACCCATTTTTAAAACAATTATGTAACACATATTAACACATACACAAACAGCAAAAAAACACTTTACATTATTATAAAAACACATTGATAAAACAACTATAAAGCACTTATTACCACACACACATACATATCAAAAGAGCATATATGCAAACAATAAACGTGTGCAAACAAAAATTTTAAAATTGAGGCAAGAAAATTTAAAAAGATTCAAAGTAAACAAAATATATATTTACAAACAATACTCTTTACCTTCTTCTTTTTTTTTTTCTTCATAAGAACTGTAATCCTCATAACAAAATTTAACCTTTTCATACAATAACATGTGACATGCCATGTCAGTGTTGGCACAAAAGTTTAATTTACTTTTCTAAATTTTCTAAAAAAGAACAAAAATAGTTAATAACATCACAGAAATTTCAATGTAGTAATAACCATTTTATGGAAATAGCATTAGTATAACTTTAAATAACATACATACCCCTATTTTCCTTCTAAAAAATAAGATAATAAAAACAAAACTGCAAAATGAAAAACTAAAACAAACAAAATATAAACGATTTAAAAAATTAAAATCCTTTCTACTTTATCTAATAAAAATTTAAATCCTTTCTACTTTATCTAATAAAAATTTAAATCCTTTCTACTTTATCTAAATAAAATTTAAATCCTTTCTGCTTTATCTAATAAAAATGTATATATAACTATTTTATATACTTACTTCAATTATAAGATGATCTTAACTATTATTATTTATCTTCATATGATTCTTTATGTAATATATCTAAACTAATAATTAAATTCCAAAAGGAAGAAAGTTTTAACTCGCTTCATGGATCTTTCTCCAATGGCCGCGTGCATTTAAAGAACGCGCTCTATCAAAGCCTAGTAACTAATGACGAAACGACGACATTAAACATTAAACATTAATTTTTGTAGGAATTATATTATGATTATTCTTCAAAAATTTATTTGCTTTTGGATTTGGAGTAGGAATAACATCATTTACCAATTGCTTTTAATCTTTTAGGCTCATGTGACTGATGTTACAAATGTCCAAGCATTAGTTTTAAAAGGTTGGTTTTGTTGAATGTTGTTTTTTTTAGCATATTTACATACATGACATAATTGTATGTATGTATGTTTGTATGTATGCATATATGTATGTATGTATGTATGTATGTATGTATGTATGTATGTATGTATGTATGTATGTATGTATGTATGTATGTATGTATGTATGCATGCTGGAATCTATGCAATTTATGCAATTAATGTATGCAGTAAAGTTATAATTTAAAATTTAAAACTACAATTCAAATTATGCATAAATAAATTTAAGTATTTTATATAATAGCTTCTCTTCTTCATTCATTAAACAAGACTCAAGAAGCACTCATTCACTTTAGGGAAGCCATAAGGTTGGATCCAAAGAGATTTGAGTCATATGCTGGTAAAGATTATATTTCAAAAAATTTTTTTAGGTGTTATCAATTTACTTTTATATTTTATTTGTAAATGAAGTATCGTTAAAACATAAAAACTGTGTTATATGATAATGACCCATGGGATTTTTGAAATATTTTGAGAAGCACTTAATCACTTTTGATAATTATAAATATATTTTGATAATTTATTGTTATAAACCAAGTTTATCTCCCTTTCAAGTACTATAAAGCTAGTTTTGAAAGATTGACTGTAAACAAAGAAAATGCATTGTTATTTTAATTCGTTTCACTAAGTGGAATTATTTTTTAAAAAAAAGCAGAATAGTTGCAGCAAAATTCAGTGTGTAAAAGAGATTTTATTATGTAAATGATCTTAAATAACTCACCAGACAATTATCTCCAGAGATGCATAAACAAACTGAGCTATACAGATAACTCAGAGTTACTACACAGTTACACAGTTGATATGTTGAAAGCCTAACACCTATCCATTTGTAAGCACCATTCCAGAAGCAAAAAAATGGATTTTTTATTTTAGAAAATAAAAATAAACAATAAAGGCATTCCAGACTGCTACTTCTGCTAATTGCACTGGAATGTACATAGTGTTTCTGTGAATATATCAGGCCTTTTATGGATATGGATAAAATTTACTTTATAGACAAAGAAAAAATTTCAGACTGTTTTTTACATTATATTTAAATAGAAATTAGTTCTATTAGTTTAACATTTTCTGCAATTTGCAATTTTCTCCAACAGATAAATTCAGCTTAGACATCATTTAAAATTATATATCTTAACAAAAAATCATTACTATATGTAAAACATATATTAGTATTACTATCTGTTATACTAGTTTATGATAGAATAATTTATGATGGAATAATTTATGATAGAATAATTTATGATAGAATAATTTATAGAAAATAAAAGTTTAAGGTTAATTTTTATCATTAAATATTAAATTTTCTAAAATTTAGGACTGGTAGATTGCTACATTTCAACAGAAAAATTAAAAGAGGCTTTGGTTGTTGCTAAGAATGCTCATAAAGCAATTGGAGCGAATGCAAGAACACTGACTGTATTTTTTTTTTTCTTATTTTTCTTATATTTATCTTTTATTCTCTAATATTTGTCTATGTTCTTGTTGTATTATTAATATTTATTGCGATGTTTATCTTAGCTTTGTGCAAAAGTATATGCAGAAGAGTCTCAAACTCTGGAAAAGGTTTTTTATATATAATTCATTTTTCTCATTTAAGTGGAACATGTGTGCTTAAAGATTTACTAAATTGTGGGCATTTTTCAGGCTAAAACGATGCTTAAGAAAGCTATATCTAATGATGCAACTTATGTACCACCAACAATTATTCTAACGGAAATTCTCATTAAAGAACACCTTTTTGAAGAAGCAGAACAGTTGTAAGTGATTCACTGTAGTTAATTTTTCTTATGTATTTTATTATATGTATTCATACTCTTATATACACTAATATTTTTTTATAGACTCTTTCCACCCTAAAGTTTTAACGATAAACGAAATTTAAGAACTTTTTCTTTGGTCCAATTGTCTTTGAATTTTTATTGAAAAATTTTCATTGCATTTTTAAGTCTTTTTTAATCTAGTTTTCCTACTGACTTTAGCTTTACATTTAAATAAACTGCAGATGTTGAATCAAAGGCGTTTTGTCATTAAATAATTTAGTATGCAACTATAAGTTTAAATTTTTGTAAGTCATGAAAAAGTCATCGAAACTGTTCTCGTTAAGTTGGACAGAGAAAAAAAATTCTGAAGTTAGACATTCGATAATCCTGCTTCTGCGTGCTTTTTTTTTGTTGTAAAATGTTTTTTTTTTTTGTTGTTTTGTTATAAATTGTTTTAGGCTGCGTAAGCAACTAGCGACCCGGCAAACCTCAACCCTTTATCGTCTGGCTGGTGATTGCTTGAAACAAATGGGAAACATAGAGGAAGGAATATCAATGTATGACATGGCTCTAAGGTCAATCGCTGTTTTTTTTTTTGTTTTGTTTTATTTTTTGATTTCATTGGTTTGAAATGAAGCATTTTTCTCGCTTTTTGTGTTCGTTTGTACTTTTCGCTTTGTATCGAAAATTCAAATATTTATGCAACGGTAGGCTTGATCCAGAAAATGTTCAAGCATTGGATGGATTACATGGCGTTGAGCGAAATTCAACTGCGGGAGAATTAGACTTATCCGGAATTGCGGGACGGGAACCACGTGATAGAAGCAGCATGGAGGTATTATTCTTCCAAACATTAAAAAAAAAAATTTAATCAATTTTTGATGCTTTTCTAACACGATAATTAGCAAGTTAAGAAACGACCAATTGAACTGCACCTGTTGAGTTCCACCTGCTTTACTTACATATAGTTTAAATTTTACTCAGTGACTATTGCATGCGTTTAGCGTGAAAGAGCATCACTTTAGTAAAAATTCTAAAACTTTCACAAGAATCAAAGGATTTCAGAAATCTTATTGTTTAAAAAAAATACTTTCGTTTTTTCTGCAGGATATCGAGCTGGCTTCTGGAGTCGATGTAAGTTTATGAAGATCTTCTTAAATATTACTTATTTTACGCGTTTATTGCAACGCCACCTTTATTTTTTTTATTTTTTATTTCTTCTTAGTGGATAGACTGAGAACCGTATGAGATGTTTTTTTGATTGCAAGTTTCTGATGCGGTTTCTTGACCAAAAAAACTGTTTACTTGTCAAATTACTGTTAGATCATTATTTTACAAAGATTAATAATTTTATATATGAAAAAAATCTTGAACTAATGTCGTTCTGTTTGTCTTTTTGCCAATTCTATAAAACATCTTCGTGAATCAAGAAATCCGATAAAATTTTGAGGTAAGTTATAAAATTCCCAGTCTGCGACAAGCTACAAACAGGATGTTATCCTTTTTCGGCTATAATGATTAGTCTAATAATTGTTAACATTATAAATCTAAAAATTAATGTTATGAATGCTTATTATTATCACCTATGTTATTGTTATTATTTTATAGCGCGTCAGCAGCGCTGTCATCTGTATTTTATAACTCAATGGACATTGCTATTATTACATCTTCCTTAATATTAACTATAATCTATACAATCATGCGATGTTTATCACGCATGGAGTATTTTGAGCTTATCAGAAACACAAAATTAAAAAGATCTTTGCTTCTAATAAATATCCAGTTCTATTTTTTTTAAGTTCACCTGACTAATAATTATTTAAACATAAAGCAGTCAATTCTGAAAAATAAGTCTGGCAAGTAGCGGAGCTTGCAGGCGAGGTGGAAAGAGGTTGTTACGTAATAATTACTGTGGCTTTTGTAAAACTTGCCCTTGCCATGTCCTCTTTTTTAAACGAAAAGATTTTATCAGAAAAGGAATCAAATTATTGTGAGGAGAGAGAACTGAATTAAAAACAAAGATTTTAAAAAAAAAACGCACCCAAGATCACTCATCAACTCTTCATATAAATAAGTGATAAAGCGTAAGAAGAAAAGTATGTAAAACCAATTATATATAAAAAGTAGATATCTAACTCGCGCTTCCGCAGTGAAGCAAGTTTTTTGCCAGCCCAGATTTGTTTTGTCAGCCTGAAATGATGCAATGTTAAATAGAAAAAAAAAAAAAAAAGAATAATTGTCAGTTTAAATGAAACGCCTACCGGCATTAAATTTCTTGCTTCACTTTTTCTTACGGAACTTTTGTGAAGTTGGACATCTAGTTTATACATATTCTGTACAACTAGGAAAAGACGTAAATACGAAGGTACATAAATGAAAGCGTAAGAAAAGTTGAATACAACTGGGAAAAGACGTAAATGAGAAGACTTATCAACCTGCCACCTAAACAAAAGATGAATGGGCATCGCAACAGAAAAACAACCAAAAGCTATAAAAGCTCAAAAAAATAAAGTTTTGAAGTTTTTAGACGGGCGTATGTTCGTCTCTTTTGGAAGAAGAAAAGAAGACGAAGTTTTAAAGAGAAAATTCTAAGAAAGCTTTAAGAAGAATTTTAAAAAGAGAAAGAATTTTGTGTTAAAAAAAAAATGCTTTGATGAACAAGCAGTTGAGTAAAAAAGGAAAGAAGAAGAAATATTGTTAAAAGAAGAATAACCAGAACTTTCAAATAAAGAATAGATATTTGTATAAAAAGAGAAGAAAAAAAAAGAGCAGTAATTGATATAAACAGTTTTATTGAACACTGCGAGAAGTGTAAGAGAATATTATTTGTATTACATAACGTTATAAGCAAAAGATTGCTATTTATTACACACTAACATAACGTTTATTGACTTTTATTGCAAAACAGAATATACTGAGAACGGCAAACACAGCCTTAACCCTTTAACGATTAAACCTTGCCCATTCCTAAACAAACTATCCCCAAACATCGCTTTTTCCTAATCAAGTAATCCCCGGGCCATCAACCTCGACCCCAACCTCCATTCACCCTTCCATATAAACCTAAAAACCAAAACTTTCCTATATCCCTAAATCCTAAACTTTACGTAATACTAACAAACATTAAATTAATTTGATAAAAACGCCGCCCTCACATTATAATAACTTTTTTCTCCTTAATGAAATAATTTAGGTTTCTTAATTGTTAAATGAATTAATTATCAGCTTCCAAAACCTATTAATTGTCAATATTTTACTATGATGATATTGTCCAGCTTACTGCAGCTGGAAACCAACAACCTCAAACGTTTGAGACAATCAGATTTAACATAAACACATTGAAAATGATCCCGGAAACCTCCTGATGTAAGTCATGCTAAAATGTTAAAAGTTCTATGTATTCCTGATTTTTGTATACTCTTTGGAATGGTTCCTGTGGACTTTGAAAAAGTACCACAACCTGTTCTTATCTCTTATTTCTATACAATGAATTCTAAATTACAATACGATAAAATATGTCTTAAACTCTCCATCTCAGAGTACATTCTCACATCTTCCCCTTCTACTGTAAATGAAATGTTTTATTGTTTGTTTTCTTGTATGTATTAGTACTTTCTCCATAATTCTATAGGACGTCTTTCTCTGTTTGGGTATGTCTTCGGATTCGGTTCTTGAAAATGGCTTCTTAGTTGTGTCGGCATTGCTAGTGTACTTTCCTTTTCTAGAAATATCGAGTCTTTATGGGAGTATTCCTCATCACCCTCTTTTTTAATTGGTGTCGGATTGAACTGTATATCCATTGGCACTTTCTTCATGTGCGAAGCATTCCGAGTTTTTTGCGAGTTATCAATGGGGGATTTGGCTTTAATCATTGTACCGTTCTTTGCCGTAGTGTAGGGTTTAAACTCAAACGGTGCCATAGTTTTGTTACCTATTTTTTGTTTTATCAGTACTGTATCACCGATATTTAAGTTTGGATTTTTTGCATGGTATTTTAGATCATGGTATTTTTTTCTGTATAACTTAGCATTTTCTTGTCTCTTCTTGGCTTGATCATTGATATTTCCATCGACCCTTGTCTGAAATGAGGGTATTGTAAAACCTGTAACACGATTGAACATAAGTGTGGATGGTGGTATTCGGGTTGTGCAATGGGGTGTGGTACGGTAGGAGAACAGGAAGTTGTACAACTGCTTTTTCCAGTCTCTTCGTTCGATGTGCACCGCTCGTATTGTTTTAATCAGTGGTTTCATGAAGGATTCGGCTCGGGAGTTTGCTTGCGGCCAAAGCGGCGTGATTCGTTTATGTTGAATATTCAGTCTGTTTAAAAATGTTTTTATTTTGAATGAAGTAAAAGGTGGTCCATTATCGCTAACAATTGTTTTCGGTATTCCGTATACTGCGATTGTTTTCTGTAGAAAATCAATAAGGAGGTCAGCAGATGTATTATGTATAATATCGACAACCGGAAATTTTGATGTTTGATCTACGAGGACTACCAAATAAAATCCGTTTGGTAAAGGACCAAGGTAATCTATATTAACCGTGTCCCAAACTTCCCATGGTGTTGGTGTGATTAATAGTTCGGCTGGTGGATTTTGTTTGCCAAGTGCTTGACAAATTGCACATTGTTTGATATACTGTTCTACTTTTGTGTCTAGGCCTGGAAAGTAAACTTTTTGTCTAAGTAGTGATTTAGTTTTCTCTAGTCCCATGTGACTATCATGCGCGAGTTGTATAACCGTAATTTCTAGTGAACGTGGAATCACGATTCGATTTGCTTTTAGGATAATGTCTGAAGTTTGATTTACTGTAAGTTCTTGGCGAATATTATGGTAAACAAGTAATTCTTTTTGAAATTTTTTTATTTCCGGAGGACATTTCGGATGTAACAGTTTATGCCAGGTATTAGTGGCAACTAAGTCAGTAAGTATTTGTAGAATAGGATCGGCTTTGGTTTCCCTTTAAATATCTAGTAGTGAAAGGGCTTTTGGACATGCGTGTTCAGCAGTAAAGTTGACATACTTCTCTAACCCTTTGTTGTCACAAGGGTCTACAGGGTGTCGACTAGGATAATCAGATATATTATTTTTTTCCCTGGATGTAGTCTAGATCAAAAGAATACCCTTGTAATCGTAAGGTCATACGCTCATTGCGAAGTGGTACTGTAGCATTTGGGTTGTTTAAGGTTTTTACAATAGCTTCGTAATCACTGTATATTTTAAAGGGGGGGGGGGGGGGCAAACAAGTATGTTTTGTTGTGCTCGCAGGCGTATACTATAGCTAAACATTCTCTTTCAATAGTAGAGTAGCGCTGTTGTACAGGCGATAGCGCTTTTGAATTATAGGATATGAGTTTAAAGTCTTGTTTGTTGGGTGTGTTTTGTACAATAACTGCTGATATCCCTACAAGACTTGCGTCAGTGAAGACTGTAGTCTCTTTGTTGGAATCGAAGTATCCAACGCACGAGTCTGATGTCATAGCGTTTTTTAGTTTATCAAATGCTTGCTGGCACTCAAAGTTCCAGTTCCATAATGAATCTTTATGAAGAAGGTTACGCAAAGGGTAAGTAATAGTACTGTAGTGCAAAATAAAACGTTTGAAATAGTTCATGAGTCCGAGAAAGCTTTGAAGAGCTTTAGTGTTTTCTGGTATAGGCATGTTCTTGATATTCTGAAGTTTTTCTGGGTCTGGTTGCATTCCTTCCTTTAAAAATTCAAATCCAAAAAATTTAAGTTTTTCTTTTCCAAAAATGCACTTTTCAAAATTTAAGGTTAGACCTCTCTCTTTAAATCTTTCTAATGTTTTGTGTAATATTAAATCATGCTGTTTTGTATTTGAAGCGAATATTAAAACATCGTCGGCAATTTTCAAGGTTTCTTCAATATCTTTTAAAACTTCTCGTATAGCGTTTTGTAATTCCTCCTGTGCAGAGTTTACTCCAAAATTAAGTCTTGTAAAACGCTTAATTTGAGTTTCGGATTGAAAAGTAGTTATTGATCTCGATTCCGGCGCAAGTTCGAGCTGGTGAAATGCCTTCATTAGATCTAGTTTTGAAATGACGGCTGAGTCTTTTAATTTTACAATAACATCGTCTAGGGTTGGAGTTGGAAAACGCGTTCTTCCAATAGCTTTGTTAGCGGCTCGCATGTCTACGCAAATCCGTATGTTGCCGTCATTTTTTGGAACGATTACCATTGGACTTATCCAGGGTGTCGCTTCGTTCGTTACCGTTTCAATTATTCCTTCTGTTTCAAGTTTTGTAAGTTCATCTTTAACTTTTTCTCTAAGTGCAAAAGGGATTCTTCTTTCTCTTTGTGCGACTGGTGCTATACTTTCATTAATTTCAACTTTACTTGGTAGTTAGAAAGTTTTCCTATTTTTTCGCTAAAAACGGAATCTTTGTATGAGATTATAAGTGGTTGTAATCGTTTTGGAGCGTTAAAAAGGAAAGCACTGTTTAGTTTGTTAATATTCTGCATGGAATGACAAATTTGTTGATTTCTGTCGCCACAATTATTTGGTCCTGTCTTTTGTTCTCCTTGGTTTTTGTTTAAAGGTTTTTCATTGACGTCAGTATGCGCGAGAGCTTTATTTAATTGTATTAAACCTAATAGTTTAGCGTCATTTCCAGATAAAAGGTTTTTGTGGCGGATTTTGATCACGTGGAATGTAGTCGGAAAAAATTTTGTTTGACTTTCTATAACTACGTTGATCTGTCCTTCTAATTTTAGTTTTGGATTGTTATCTCCGTAAGTAATAATCTGAGTTTTAGATTTATGTAGGCGAAGTGGTCTTTTAAGGAAACTGTTTATCTTTTCAAATGTTTCAAAGTTTAGGATATTTATAGAAGCTCCGGTATCTATTAGAACGGTTTTTGGTACATTTTCTATGTTAATCGTAACCTCGAAGCTTTCGACTGCATAATTAATTTTTTTATTGTTCACTGAGTACAAATTTCCTTGGTTAAGCTCTGAATAATTGTTTTCGGATTCGTTGACATCTTTATAAATTATATTTAGTGGTTTCGTACAAATTTGTTCATTTCTTTGGTTTTTCCCTCGCTGTTTTGTTGTATTTTGTTCGATTTGTTTTTTACTTTTACAGACTGTTGCGAAATGCCCGATTTTCCCGCAGGAATAGCATGTTTTCACCAAAGCTAGACATGTATTAGTGTGTGGAAATTCGTTCCCGCATCGAAAACAAATTCTTTTCTGCGATCTCTTTTCTATCTCACGTGGTGTTTTGAACATTACTTTATTAGTTGGAAGAATTCAGGACAAGTTTTTCAGGGCAGTGTTCATTTAATAATCTAGATATTTCCTCATTTCGTTTTAACATTTGTTTCCTCGTTCCCAGGGATCACTGATGACTTTTGAAATAATGAAAATAATTAAAAAATTATTTTCGCCCATCCGAAACATTTCCTCATCTGTCATGATCCGCTTCTTGTACCTATGGACGTATTAGAGATGGAGGTGCAACTTATTGTTTTACATCAAAGAGGCCGCAGAAATCAGCGAGCCATGCGAATTTCCGACAAGCTCTAAATTTTCCCCTGTCAACAAAAAAATCTATTAAAATGGTTGCCCACAGTTTAAAACAGAAACTCTGATCACGTGGTATTAGTTAAAAATTTTATAGCATTTATTTAATAAGACTTTTCAGGATAAAGTAGCTATTTCACGCGTTGACAAATTACTAAACAAATTACACCAAGGTAAAGGAAATTAGTTGTCGGCTCGAACAGATTTTCATCATTTTTTCAAGATAAACATTTGTAAATTTGGGAACTTTTTTCGTGTAAACAAAGTCTGTCAATGATAAAATAGACCTGTACGGATAATTTTAAAAAGACTAAAAAAAGTATAGCGAAATATAAAAAAGCTTAAATAAAGTTTTTTTTTCTAGATCTGGTTTCATTCGATTCCTTGGTCCTTCATTCACCAGGCTTAAATTTTTTTTTATTTTTTAAGTATTTTTTCCGATGTCTCCATTTTTTGCCTCGACTACTCTATAAGCTCCTTAATATATATTCCACTATGTATTATTTTTTTATAAGTGTATTTTCTAATGGGCTTTTTTATAATTCATTTGATAAAGCAAAACCTATTAAAAAGTTATTCAAATTTATAATTATCTTGCAAAATGCGGCCAGATAATTCATGTTTTCGTTTTTCATATTTCATATATTAATTTCATTTGTCATAAAAAGCACATAATAACCCATTTGTTTTTGTCAAATAAAAATTAGTTTATATATAGCTGGTAAATCATGTTTTGTTAATATTAAATAATTAGTTATTCTTGCGGTTTCCCATAAATTGGCTTCGCTAAATTCTTTAAAGTTGTGACAACCTATTTTTTTCTTTATTGTATTTATATTCATTTTATGTATAAGTTATTTATCCTTAACTGTGTATATTTCCGTTGTTAAACATAAAAATGGAAAATTCTACAATGTTAATAAACTGGAAGTCTACAGCATTATAGTAGATGGAGTAGTCCCCTGGAACCATTGTGCTCCAGGTAGCTACAAAACTAGTTGATATTTTGTATTATTTATTATATCTCAAGTTATGCATGTACTAAAGTAGTTAAGTAAATGATCTCAATTTCTATATTATCATCAGCGTTATTTCTTAAAATATTAAGAATGTCTAGCTATATAAAATTAAGCTTAAAATTTGATTCTATTGCTGTTATCTTTAATAACTAAAATGAAGCTGATGTGACTGGTTAGACGAGACCAAAAATTTTCGACGAATCCGACAGACTTTAATATAACTTAATTTCTATAGTTTAAAACAAAAGATTTGTAACAATACGCAAAGAGCATGGTTTGCAAAAAAAACAATATCGTTGCTAGTTCATCTCTTATACGTCCATGTTGTACCTTAATTTGCTTCAAAAAAATTGCATGTGTATAAAAAAATTTTCGTTATTTTTATTAATTAGCAATATATATTGATATTTTACCCTAAATTTCAAAAAATACTCTTATTTCTGTATTTTTAGGTCACGACATTAATGTTAGGTCCAACTTTTTTGCAACCGTAGCTACATTTAGGCAAAAGACCGAATAAAATATTGACAGGTGTCGCAGTATTTAAAGTTGGAATGATTGTAGTTAATGCCTGTTTTGTAGTTTTCGCGATGACTTATTTTGTTTTCAAGTGAGTGTGGGAATAGGATGACAGCTGAGTTGGATATGACAGCTCCACAGTCAAGAATCCTTTATTTAGTTTGTTGACTATTGAGTTATCTGCCTCAAATACGTGTATTTAAGACTTGATTCTCGTTATTGAAAATTCTTAATTACGCTTCACTTCTTTAGAACTACGTCAAAAATGAGAATTTGAGGGGTGAAAAAATGAAAGTGTCTAAGTTATACCTTTTTTTTAAAACCTCAAGTTGTAGTTTACAAGTATTTTCTACCTTCATATTTGAAGACTACGGGAGAAAAACCGCAGATTCCATTTTCACAAAATTTCACATTGTTTTTTTTTTCATCATATACTGATACTTACCTATTACTTCTGTCAATATACAAGGGAAAAACCGGGGTTATAAGGCACAATTGTGTAGTTTTAAAGTATTGAAGATTTAAGAATGCTAAATTCAACAAAATTCGTTTTTCTTAAATGAAGAAAAACTATACAATTGTGGATCTTCCCCTTTAGTCTTCATTTGTCAAATGGAAATTGCTTTTGCACAATTTTTTTCAATAAAAAAAACCTTGCATAGCAAAAATTACTTGTTAAATAAAAAAATCTTATATCGATGTTGCGTAAAATCGGGGTCAAATAGTCTGGCATTCCTGCGTTAAAATCCGCACGTTATGTTTCAATTTATTTCGCTTTAAAATTTTTTTACCTTTATTATTATTATCATTATTATCATCATTCTTCTTCTTCTTCTTCTTCTTCTTCTTCTTCTTCTTCTTCTTATTATTATTATTATTATTATTATTATTATTATTATTATTATTATTATTATTATTATTATTATTATTATTACTATTATTATCATTATTATTATTATTATTATTATTATTATTATTATTATTATTATTATTATTATTATCATTATTATTATTATTATTATTATTATTATTATTATTATTATTATTATTATTATTATTATTATTATTACTATTATTATCATTATTATTATTATTATTATTATTATTATTATTATTATTATTATTATTATTATTATTATTATTATTATTATTATTATTATTATTATTATTATTATTATTATCATTATTATTATTATCATTATCATTATTATTTACTATACTTTTTAATTCCAAAATTTTAATTTGATTTTAATTTTCTGCGTTATTTCGACTGCGTTGATTTATCAAAAAGCACTTAAAAATAAGAGACATTAACGATTAGAAATTAAATGCTTTAAGGAGTCTTATAAATCGTTACAAAGATGTTTATTGAAGTTTTAAAGCTAATTACGAAACAAACGAAAATTGTTGGACGTCTGTTATTTTTATTTACTGTTGTTGCTCGACTTAAATTCAAGAATGTTTGCTTTTCTGAATTTTTTTACCGTGAAAGATTTTTCTTCAAATTATGCGAAATAATTTTTTATGTCAAAAAACAAAAAAAAAAACTATTTAATTTTGATGTTAAATCGCTCTAATGTAAGCGTTTAATGTGATCAGCAGCCTCTAAACTACTTTACGTTAGAGGGAATGTGATTATAGCTTCGAATGAAGCAATTTCAGACAACCTTGGTCAGGTTTGGTAGAACTAAAAAAAATCAAATCCGCCCTTACTACAAACAAAGAATATTTAGTGAGATTCATATTTCAGTGAAATGCTTTATTGTCGTTTTGTTATTTTAAGTAAATTCCTTTTTCTGTCGAATTCGTGGAATTTGTAGCAAGGTCACGCTTCCATTTAGAGAACATGCAAAATCTTTTCATTTCTTCTTTTTGCATTGTGAATTCTCATATAAAATTTGCATCGTGAAAATCAGCGGGGACTCCGAACGGATTTTAAAAGCGCACTTTACGATATGATAAAATTCGTTTATGATAAAAATCAAAACAGGGAAGAAAACGAAACCACGCGTCAGCATCATTTGTGATGTGTATATTAATTAGGAAATATAAAATAAGTAAAAAAAAAAAAAAAAAAAGTAGCGTTGGAGTTTGCTCATAATACTTTAAAAACTGATCAAAGTTATAAATCTTTGCTTCGTGTCTGCTTCGTGTATTTTGTTTCTAACTTTTGAAATGTTGTTTTAGATTGTTTAACGGTAGCTATATTCTTTACGTTTTCATTTCCATAAGTACTAATGATAGGCGAACTAGTGTGCATTGTATGGGGTCTTTTCATGATTTATTTTCTAGAGGTTTCCACTTTTCCTCTCTGTTATATTAGAGTAGTTGACTAAACTGTTGTTGACTTAGATATGAATAATCATACTGCTGTGATATAGCGGATAAATGAATGCAGAATTGATTGTTTACTCTGACCACCACTTCCTCCTAAATAAACCAATTAGGTTAAAGTCACTAGGGTGAACTATATTTCAATATTCTAAAGAATTTTTATTGAGTTTGTACTTAAAAAACAGACATTACTGTGGCTGCTGTAATGCATGATGCCATGAACACTCTAACTGTAACTTCCTTGGTATATGTAAACTATATATATATATATATATATATATATATATATATATATATATATATATATATATATATATATATATATATATATATATATATATATATATATATATATATATATATATATACATAAGCATGCATACATACATGAATGAATGCAAGTATGCATGCATACATACATGCATGTATGCATGCATTCATACATTGATGTATGTATGTATGTATGCATGTATGTATGTATGTATGTATGTATGTATGTATGTATGTATGTATGTATGTATGTATGTATGTATATCTGTAAATCTATATAAAAGTATGTATATATATATATATATATATATATATATATATATATACACACACACACACACGTTTATATGTAAAGTTTATTTGCTAGAAATAACTAAAATAAAATCACCATGCTGTTGTTTGGGGTCTTTTTCTTCTCATATTTTACACCACAGACTGCTGAGATCTTTACATCAATGGCACATATGGAAAATTTGGTGCATATAGAAAAAAGTCTTTTGAGTTTACTACAAACCTACATAACAGAAGAGGAAAAGCGTCTGACTAGTTTAAAATATTTCCTTAGTGAGGCAGCAGGGATTTATCGTAATATAAATGATACAGGTGCTGCTAAGTATATAGGAAACCCTGTAAATGCATATCTGATGTTAAAAAGATTTAATAATGAATGGAGAAATTTGGAAGAGACTATAACTAAAAACGACAGAAAAGGTTTCTTGATATTAATATTATTACCATTATTGCTAATATTGCTATTAATGGTTTTATTATAATAGTAATAATAATAGTAAATAAAAATGATTAATAATAATAACAATAGTAATAAAATTTATTCCTATAATAATAATATTATTATTATATAATGGTAAAATTTATTACTATAATAACATTATTGTTGTTGCTGTTATTATTAATATTATTTTTATTATTATCGTTATTATTATTATTATTATTATTATTATTATTATTATTATTATTATTATTATTATTATTATTATTATTATTATTATTGTTAATATTGTTATTATTTACATCCTATTGTTTAATAAAAAATATTTAACTCCATTATATGATTTTATTTCTGCTGCAGTTAACAGTCAATTCCTTTTTACTAGTTATTTTCTGTTTTCAGTAGTAGATATGTTAAACCTTCATGCTAATTGTTTCTAATTGGTGGTTGTATTTCTACTGATAATTTTAGTTTTCTTGTCATTTTTATTTAAAAGTTACAGTTACTATCAAATTTCAATCCAGCAAAACCATAACAAAACTTTTTGGAATGTTAAATCAAGAAGTTAGATGGTTTGTTAGAATCTAAAACATTAGCATAAAGATTGTTTTATGATATTTATCAATGTGTATTTGATTTAAAAAAAAAATACTAATATAAAAATAGAAAAAAATATGAAATTTTTTAACTTTTATTTTTGCATTCTTATGAATGGTAGTGTATGTGTGTATGCATGCATGCATGCATGCATGCATGCATGTATATATGTATGTATGTATGTATGTATGTATGTATGTATGTATGTATGTATGTATGTATGTATGTATGTATGTATGTATGTGTTTAGCTTGTATATTTTTAAAGTATAAAGTATCCTCTATAGCCAGCCAGTTACAAACTTGTTTTGTTTTAAACTGTTTTTATAGCAGATTTTATTTCAACTTTTGAACGTGTGCATGAGTTATTGCCCAATGATGAAGATTATGAAGGAGCAATTGATGCATTATTTCGACTTCAGGATACATATAAGCTCCATTCTAGCACTTTGGCTAAAGGTCTGTGTTTATTAATGTAAAATTTTTTTCTCTTTTTTGTAAATAGCAATAATTCTTTGCAAAGTTTTGTTTCAGGTGTTATACCTGGCGTTAAACTCGATTACTTGCAGCCTTTAAGTGTTGTAGAAGTTTTTGATATTGGTCAATATGCATACTCAAATAATGACTGGAGTCATGCCACTGATTGGCTGAATACAGCGTTAATGCAGATTGGAGCTCATGAGAATTCACCAAAAGTGACTCGAGACAGTGTTCTAGATTATTTGGCATATGCCGAATTCAAGGTGTGTTTAAGTAATAAGGAATGTATTAAGTTTGAGATGTTTTAATATATTTATGGAATCTTTTTTTTCTTTCTAAATATTTAATTTTGTATTTCTTAATAATTTAAGGCTGGAAAAGTGGAAGAAGCATTTCAACATACAAAAGAGTTAGCAAAATTAAGTATAAAAATTTTTTATATTTATTTTAAACCAAACTTTAAAATATTTTACTGACAATAATATTACAAATATACATTATTTAAATCTTATACTTGAAATTTAGATTGATTATTTTGTCAATACTCAAATTGATTTTGATTTTTTCTCTCATTCCTTCTTTACCTTTCTCAGTTTTTATTAAAGTTTTTTGTCAAATGTTCTGTTTGATGTTTAGGGCCAGATGAAAGCCGTATTTTGGAAAATTTAGATTACTTTAAAAGATATTTACACTCATCCAAGTTCACAGGTCGCAATGGAGATGACGGTTTGATTAATAATGATGCCTTGTCAAGTGCCAGCATTAACAAACGGGATAAAGATGAAGCGTTAATCAACTATGAACAACTTTGTAGAGGAGAAGTTCGACAACTTGTAGGTTCCTATTTTTATTAATTTTTCTTGAGTTATCAATAACTCACACAAAATGGAGCAATACATGCTTAAAATTCTCTTTACTTATGTTTTATTACTTTTTTCTTTATTGTATGTTTGTTACTTTTAATTGTCATTTTACTTATTTAAATTATCTTTCTTAGACAAAAAAAGAGCAAGCCAAAATGAAATGTTGGTACTCAGCTAAAGACCCTGTGTTAAAACTGAAACCCCAAAAAGTGGAGAGGGTGTGGGTTGATCCTGAAATTTTTTTGCTACGAGATATTATAAATGATCGGCAAATTAATCTCATTAAAGAAGCAGCTTCACCAATTGTATGTGATAATAATTAAAGATGTGCTGTGAATACTTTGTTTAATTTAAACATTTTGTGTCAATTTAGTAAAGTTTTTTTAAATTTTTAGTTGAGTCGTGCCACCATTCAAGATCCTATTACTGGAAAGTTACGGCATGCTGATTACCGTATCAGTAAAAGTGCATGGCTATCTTCACACCAGCATAGTTTCATTCATAGCTTAGAAATAAGGACTCAAGCTGTCACAGGACTTGATTTGAGTTATGCAGGTTGGTTTTAATTCAAACTTTAATTCTATAGTTTTAATTTTACGGTTTAAATCTTTGGTTTGTGATTGCTTGTCTTTTCTTAAATGCTTCTATTCCATATTAACTATAATAGATGTTTAGAAAGCCAAAAAAACTTTATTAAGTAAGTTAAATGGTTATTCTCAAAATGTAAAAATGCTTAAGAAAACTTTTGTCAGCATTTTTATGGCTAGTCAAGTGCTTTATTTTGTCAATTTCTTTTCTAATGAAATGTCAATTTTCAACTTCTTTTTCTAATAATATTAAGATTGAACATACTAGTTAGTAAATTATAATTCTTTGTATCAAACTTATTAAAAGTTAGTAAATTAGATGGCTGATTTTAAAAATGGTAAATTATGCCAATCTTTGGAACCACTTTGGTTCTCAATCTCATGCTTTTATATCAATATTTTAAAGCTAGTTATTTGAAAATGGAGTAAATTAATTCTCGCTTCTGTGTTGTTGTTATTTTTGTTATTATTGTTTTTAATTTAACTTTTTCATATGGAATTATCCGAAAGAACATTTTTTTGAAACCTAAAGATTTTTTTGTTTGATGTGACTGTGACCAAAATGTGTTGTCGATATTTACATATTGAACAACACTATTACATGTTTGGTTGATCTTAGTTTTAAAATTTGTTTTTTCTACAGAGCAACTTCAGGTTGCAAATTATGGTATAGGAGGCCATTATGAGCCTCATTTTGATCATTCACGAGAAACCGAAGATAAGTTTACTGATCTTGGTATGGGAAATCGTATAGCCACTATTCTTTTTTATGTAAGAATTTTTACTGATGTTTTGTTTTTTAAATGCAGGTGTTTTTATACAAAACAGTTTAAAAATATTTGAAAATGATTGTATGTTAAAAAAATACTGAGAAACATCATCTATCATCTTGTTAAAACTAAATTTTTATATTTCTTATCAAAAGGGAATAGCTGGAGGTGTATGAAGAAAATCTGTGTGCTGTTAAATGAATATTATGTCAGTTCAAAAGAACTACTACAGCCTTCCATATTTTCTTCTAACACTAAATTTGCTGTGCATATAGCTCAAATTTTAGTTTCTAGAACACTGCCCAATCAAAGTTGTTCATTGACAAACTTTATTTGAATCTCTTTTAGCTCACAGATGTTGAGGCAGGTGGAGCTACAGTATTCACTGTTGGCAAAACTGCTGTGTTCCCTAGCAAAGTAAGCTATTTTTGTGTTTTTAACTTTTAATATTTTCTTGTAAACATTAACACTTGTATACTTGATACTGCTCACTAGGGTGTACCAAGAATAATAACATCGTGCGCATATTTTCTGGTTATCTTTGGTCTCATGAGACTGAATTTTAAAAAAACTAAAGATTCTAAAGCTAAGAAAACAGAAAATAAAAGGTTTGAACCTGTGAGAGGACAGCTGTTAACATGACAACAGATAATTGTGACAGTGAAGATTTACTAGTTGTGTTGCTCAGGCTAAAAGATTGTTGTTTTGAGATAAGATCAAGCAAATATAATTCTTCAATAATATAGAACCTTGTGAATATTATTTATATAATTTATACGTTTGTCTCCAGAATGTTCGGCCTTTAATCAAGCCTGTACTTGATATAACGGAATACCTGAGCAGGTTTGACTGTAGTAAGCTTTAAGTCGACAGTTCACTATAGAAACCTCGAAACTTATCATCATCTCGGAACTTATCATCATCTCGGAACTTACCATCAGTTTGGAACTTATTATTAAAACAGGTAGTTTTTCTAAAATCTAATTTTTTAACCTTTTTTTTAATATAGAAATAATACATCAATTAATAATACATTATTAGTTAAATTATGTAGTAACTTTTTAAATTTTGAAATAAAAACTTACGTTTATAATCACGAAATGATGGCCGAATTCCTTTACCTCACGACAATTAATAATAAACCAAAGGTTGTCAAGGTAACGAACGATGATTTTTTAAGTTTGCGCCGACGCCTGTCTGCTGCATGCATCTCATGGAATCTTCTAGGGTAGCTGATCCAGTTCATTTTTATATATTTCCTTCTCCCTGCATCAACGTTAGAATATGACGTTGATGAGGGGGAGAAATATATACTCAATAAGTTGATAGAGTAACCGATCACAGAGAAATTCTAAATTAGATTTTTGAACCTACCAGTTATTGCCAGCTCTGCAAAAAGATTGTTGCTTTGACATTTTGGAATTGTTTCCTCGTTTTTAAACACAGTTGAATCGGAAAAATCTGCGCGCTCTTGATTGCTAATACTGGTACACCCTACAACTCGCATCAGTTGATGGTGATATCAAATCAATTTCTGAATTTAACGTGATGTATCAATCGCGATGTGTGTTTTTGTATATAAGTTAATTAAAATAGAAATCTTCTAGGGTGATGCCGTCTTCTGGTTCAATTTAAAACGAAATGGCATAGGAAATCCCAGAACACGGCATGCTGCTTGTCCTGTTTTAGTTGGCCAGAAATGGGGTAAATGTTTTATGAGTTGTCAATTAAAGTGAAGACATGATTTTTATTCTTCTACGTTTTTTAGCAAAATTTTATTAAATTTCAGTTAGCAATTGGTGGATACACGAGTTTGGGCAAATGTTTCGTAGGAAGTGCGCGTTAGATCCGAATTTGTAAAGTTAGCGTTGTGGCTGGAGTTAGTATTTTTTTATTGATGTTATTTGCAATGGTGTATTTTATTTTTATAATTTTTATATTTTGATGTAGATTTATTTTTATTAGTAATTTATATAACATATTTTCATATTTTATACAAATCTAAATAATATACAGCTTTAAAAGTTTATCAACACCGTGAGTGTGTGCGTTTCTATCTGATGTCCATGTTGGCGCATAACACTGTGAGCTTCTTGTTTAAAACATTTTTATTTAAGCTTTTTTTTTTGTTTTTGTTTTTTGTTTTATAGTCGTTGTAGCTTCGGAAATTCTTTTCTAATCTTATCTCTCGTTTTTCTTGTCAAATCTTCTGCTTGAATGTTTGAACTTAAATGTCATCTTATTGGACATCGATTGTTTTTTCATTGTATTTGACGATTTGTCAGCAATGTTTTTTATTTAAATATTTTTTCTTTACAGGAAACTGTTGTTGACTTCCTTAACTTCTTTAATGTTACGGCTAAATTTACACCTTATAGTCAATGACCTTTAGTAAAGCGAAGTTGGTAGGATTAAGAATGCAGTGATAGGGTTTTAACATACGGCTTTTTGATAAACATTACCAAAAGTTATTGAAAAAAATATTCCCCTCCATAAAGTTGTGAAAGTTTATGAATATAGCGCCTTAAATAAAGCGCCTGCGTTGCTTTTTCTCCATTTATTACAACTTATAAGAAGTTAGAGAAAAATTAAAAAAACAGCTTCTGTCATAACGATAGGTCGTCGTATTACGGTTTATTAACAAAGTACAACGATACATCGTTGGTATTAACGATGTACAACGATTCATCGTTGGTATTAACGATTTACAACGATTCATCGTTGGTATTCGCGAAATTATGTCTTGAGATGAATGACATGCATGAGCGAAAACATGCTGCGTTTGTCCGGCTTCTGGTCTACCAATAGTTTTCTAGTTTATGGAAATCAGCATGTCGGTTTTCTCTGCCATTTGAATTACGCTATTAAGTTACCGCGTGCCAAAGTCTTGTAACACTAAAAGTTTTTCAATTTTTAAAGCATAACTTTACACAAACTTTCTCAAATCAGTTGAAATTTTTGCCAAATGTTCTTTATAATAATTTTACTTATAATAGAAACCACAGATATTATAATGGTTAACTAAATTTTAATTTTTTTTTTGAAAGGCCCCCATGCGAAAGTTGAAGTGAGTTTTGATGAAAATTAATTTCAAAAATTATCTTTTTGTAAAATCCATTTGCGATTCATTTTTTCTTTCATCATAACATTCTTCATAATGTCTAAATAAACTCTCTGATGTAAAATACCTTCTACGAAATGAATATATGACGACTGAAATATCTCTAAACCATAACATTTGCTCTGCAATCTCTAGAAGTAGGTAGCTAATAAGTTTAATTGAATCTAACTCCCACTGGACGTTTGATATAAGCAATTCCGTCACTATTAAATGGCATAAACTTTGATTTGTCAAAGAAAAGGACTTCCGACAAGTCATTAACTGTCCATATATGATCTATTAGAAATTTTATTTAAGTTTTTAGTTACGGCGGCGTTTACTTTGACGTAATAAACGCTTAGTTGTATCGACGCTGCAGTTTGCACCATGAAATTAATGCATTTAATTCTCCTAAGGAGTATTTTTGGAATACCAATAACCTATTGGCCTCGTGAGGAACATTCTTGGAATACCAATAGTCTATCGGCCTTTTGTTGTAACCTTTGATCATCCAGTACGAGAGTTGTTTCAACAGTTTTGGGCTGACCATATCTCTTGAAAATTTGACTTTTTCCTAAATTTGAAACATCACAAAGTTAAGAAATCTTTCTTCAAGATATTTTTTCCCACAGTCTTTATAATTTATTTTTTTTTAATTTCATTTGAAATTTCCTTAGAATTATCCATGCTTTTGAAAGATCATGTTGCTACTGAATTATAAAATTCAGTAGCAGTATGATATTTCAAAAGTCTTTTAAAAAAATTTGTGAAAATTTTTGCTTTAAAAACTGAAGAAATTTAGCGTTTCTTATGTTAATTTCCATAGTATACTTTAAAGATATTAAGGTTTATATCTTGGATCGGAGTGAATCAAAGATTATTAAAATGCATGCAAATGCACAACTCTACACTACTCTTTTCCAGTCTAAATTTTTATCTTTTAGTGTATTTTTCTCTCCTCCAAAGTCAGCATTTTCGACTTGCATTTTAGTCCGTCGACTCTAGATGTTATGTGGTTCTGCAAAATAAAGTATTTTGCGTAAAAATTATTCCATAGTCAACGCATGTTCTGGAACTTTACTTTAAGCTGCCTGAAGCGGATCATCAATAATTGTTAATATAACATCCCTTAAATAAGCAGCAATGGCATCTTTAGTTTTGGGTGGCGAAAGAACAACTGGAAAAGATGTCAGAGAACAGAATGGTTTGTTTTATTTTAATCTATCAGAATTTCTTAATTAAAATTGCCAACAATTGGTCTCTGAGAAATGTAAAACTTGTTTATGGAGTGCTTGAAAATGGCTTAAACCCCTAATGGAATTATAAGAAACTGATTAAATCAAGCTCCAAGTGCGAAGCTATAATTATACCGATAAAATTTTTTGTGTGAAAATAGTTATATTAACTCCTTTCCTGCATTGTCAGGGCTGGAAATTATTGAATTCCAGGTTTGTCTGATTAAAGTAATGTTTCTATTTGACATGTCCTTAATTCAGTCAAAACATTTCTCATTGTACTGGTAAGGAGGGATGCACTGCAATACTGTGCATTACAGCATAATTTTTACTTCAAAGAATGTTCCTTAATTTTGAATGAATATTTCCAGATGATAGATAAAATTATTTTCAACTCTTGCTTAAAAAAAAAAAATGATTTTAAAACTTTATTTAAACTATTCCAAACATATTGTAATTAGAAACAAACCACTAAACATTAGACTACTGTAAATGATCTTTAAAATTTTTTCCATATTTATGTTTATGTATGTATGTATGTAATGTATGTATGTATGTATGTATGTATGTATGTATGTATGTATGTATGTATGTATGTATGTATGTATGTATGTATGTATGTATGTATGTATGTATGTATGTAATGTATAAATGTATGTAATGTATGTATGTATGTATGTATGTATGTATGTATGTATGTATGTATGTATGTATGTATGTATGTATGTATGTATGGTAGTGTTAAGTTTATATTTTAAGAATTATAAGTTTTTGTTTATTTGTGTAAAAACCAAAATAGTGGTGGCTACAACAACAACAACAAAAAAAAATTTGTTCTATGAAGATTGTTTAAACCAAATGCAAATGTGCTAGGTTTATCAATTGGTTTCCAACTAATTTTAAATTAAGTGCCTCTTTGTGCAAATAATTTTGCCTGAATTTAGCACTGTATGAAAAAAAGAATTGTTATCCAACTCCTAATTCAAGAAAGTAGAGTACAATCAGGTCTGCAAGTTCCATGAACTGGCAGACCTGAAGTAGCCTAAACTTGCAGTTTTTTTAGGATTCTTAAAAAAGAAAAGATCTGAAACTGCATAGAAGACTGCAGTTTTACAAAAACATTACATTTAAGGTATTCTATTAATTTATAACTTCATAGAATTCAAGTCAGTTGGTGCATAAAAAGTCTGCAAAACATGTACATTTGTTTTTAAACAAATGTTTAGTTTTTAGGTCTTCTTAAAGCTCTTTTTTACAGTTTTGCCCATAACCTTGGAATAATCTGTTAATAGATTTCTTTAATAAAGAAAACAACCTGCAAAAACTAAATAGATATTTGAAAAAAAGACATCCAAGGATCAACAATAAAGTATTATTTTAGACTACTATAGGAAGTAATTATTAAAATTACTGCTGCTCTTTTTGATATCACTACTTGTTTTCAGATCAAATGAATTTTTATGTCTGCATCCTTCAAAACACTGATGTGGTCCACCAAAAAGTCCTCTTATCATTATATTGTACAACCCACCAAACAGAATCTGGTTTGAATTGAGAGATGTAGTACCCTATCCCCAAATTGTCAAAGAGATTGAATGCAATCATAAAAATGTTGGTTCATCCAGTCAGACTTAACTCTGTTTACCCAGAAAATTGATCTTGATTTGGTCAATTAAAAATGGACTGAGCAGAAGTAATTAACTTCTTTATTCAAATATAGCATATAACAAAATTCTACAAGAAATAATGCTTACTATATTACCTCTTTTGCCAAGTTTTTAGAGTGACTCTAAATATTCCAGAAAGCTTTTTTGTTCTGGATACACATTTGCATAACAAGTGTAATCAAATAACTGCTTTTGAAAAATCTCTTTGCTTTTTGAAATCTTATTTAAAATATATTAAATATTAAAACTTTAAACAGTACAAACAAATGAATATTTATAGGAGATATTAGAAGTATTTAGTTAAATTTAACTAAGTGCTTTTTAATATCTTTTATAAATTTCTGTAACTACCCTGTTTTTATGAATGTTTGTGGATATGTTAAGCAAAAAGATTCAACAAAAATGCATGAATTTTGGAGTTTGAGTATTATCCATCATTTGCATTTGAGTAAAAACATAGATGATTAATTCATCCCAATCTTCAATGAATATTTGTTATTAACAAGTACTCAAAAGAAATGAATCAAAGCATGCAAATTAGACAAACCAAAACCGCAATGTTCTTTTTTAACGACTATGTCTTTTAAGTCATCATTCATTATTTTGGGGGTACCAGATGTGTAACGTTTTTATTAATTATTGTTTATTACATTTTGTTTAGTTATGGCTGCATGCTCTATCGCTAATATAGTGAAGTCCTCCCTTGGACCTGTTGGACTCGATAAAATGTTAGTGGATGATATTGGTGTAAGTCTTTAAATAATTAAAACATGTGATATTAGTCTTCTAGCTAAATAGTATAACAGATGTAATAGTAAAATATAAAAGAATTAAAGTCAATGTTAAGCAAGAAAAATTTTGTGTGGATCTTAATTGCTTTTATGTTTTATAGCTCATCATCTTCTAACTGCTAGTAAACACTCACTTTAGCAAAATATTTCTGAGTTTTTCAAAAAATTAATTGATTTATTAGGATGTTACAATAACAAATGATGGCGCAACTATTTTGAAACTTCTTGATGTTGAACACCCTGCCGCAAAAATATTATGTGAACTTGCACATTTGCAAGACCAGGAAGTTGGGGATGGAACAACCTCAGTAGTGAGTTGTTGTTTTTTTAGTTTCTTTTTCTTTCTTGTATCAATGAATAAATGGTTTAATTTTTTTTGATTATATTTCTGAAATAGTTTTAAAGCATGACAGGTTATTTGTTGTAAGAGTTTACTTTAAATTTCAAATCTTTATTGTACAGTTTTATTCTTAAAAAATTTTAATACATAATCTATGCACACTTGTGCTCAAAGTATCAGTTTCATGACTATATTAGCTTCAATGGTTTAGGTTATCATTGCTGCTGAGCTTTTAAAAAATGCCAGCACCTTGATTAAATACAAAGTACACCCAACTATCATAATAAGTGGATATAGGATAGCTTGTCGGTAAGTTTTTTTAAAGCCTCTCTGTTTTTATTAAATCGCTTTATTTTTATGTTTTTTAATGTTTAAAAAATATATATTCAGCCTAAATTTATAATTAGTAACAATTTTAAAGTAAATATCTTATAATTAACAATTTTTTAAATTAAAAAAAAAGTTGTTAACTATAAGATAATGGTTTAAATTTTTTTAAAAAATTATTTGTAAATTTTTTAATACTTTTTAAATTTAATATAAACTCATTTAAAAATATTTTTTTTTGCAGAGAAGCTTGCAAGTATATTCAGGAAAATCTTGCTATAAAAACTACCGAACTTGATAGAGAGGCTATGTTAAACTGTGCAAAGACTTCTATGTCTTCAAAATTAGTAGGTGTTGATTCAGACTTCTTTGCTAATATGCTTCTTGATGCTGCGTTAGCTGTAAAACGGACAGACAGCAAAGGACAAACTGTAGTCCCTATTAAATCTATTAACATATTAAAAGCTCACGGAGGGAACATGAAAGAAACAGTATCTGTTCCTGGTTATGCCCTTAATTGCACTGTTGCATGTGAAGGTTAACTTTTATGCTTTAAAATTGTTGTCATGTTGGTTAGTTCTAGCATTTTTGTAGTACAAGATGCTCGTGTACTGGTTTTTGTGCCATCTTACTTTTCCTGTATTTTTCCAAACATTTTATTGGTTTTAGGTATGCCTAAAAAAATTGAAGGAGCTCGTATTGCCCTGTTAGATATGAGTTTACAGAAAGCTAAAATGCATATGGGAGTTCAAGTTCTTATAAGTGATCCTGAAAAATTGGATGCAGTTCGCCAAAGGTAACTGTTTTTTGTTGTGGTATTTGTGAATTTTTATCTTAAAAATCAGCTTTTTTTTTTGGTTCCTCCTTAATATTAAACAATATAAAAATGCAATGTCCTTTATTATTATTATTATTTTAATTTTATTTTGTCAAATTTAAAATGTAGTTTATATGATTTATTGCTGCCAAATATTAAGTTAAGATCCTCTATGTATCTCAAATATTTAGTTAAATATGTAATCATTTTTTTCTGTTAGGGAGATGGATATAACAAAAGAAAGGATTGTGAAAATCATCGATACAGGTGCCAATGTTATTTTGTTATCTGGTGGTGTTGATGATCTTTGTATGAAGTACTTTGTTGAAGCAAAGGTAATGGTAGTCCGCAGAGTAAAGAAAATTGACTTAAAAAGAATTGCTAGATCAACTGGTGGTATGTTTAACTTATGCTCTTTAAGAAATTTCCAAAACACTTTTTTTGGAATTAATCTTCAAAATAATTTTTTTTTTAAATTAAATCAATTATTTTTAGGTACTGTTTGTTTATCTCTGGCAAATTTGGAGGGCGAAGAAAGTTTTGATGCATCTCTTCTTGGTCATGCTGAGGAAGTCAGCCAAGAGAGAATTTGTGACGATGAATTAATTTTGATAAAAAAGTATGTACACCCTATTTCATAATTTTAACTCAGAGTTACTTTCCATTATCAACAAAAATTGCAAAGTTTACAAATCGCTCATCAAAAAAGTTGCAGTAACTTCAAAGTCAACACGTCATCATGTCCTACGAGTTGGATTTAAATTCATCAATTGATCTGGGAAGTACAAAGAGCATAAGTAGTTATTTTAGGAAACTTTAACAAAAAGTCTGAATTTAATGTTTTCTTTTCCAAGGAAAAATATTTAGATTTGAAGATTAATATTCTAAAGTAGTGACGAGCCACATAGATCTCTTTTTACTTTTTTTTTTTTTTTTTCTAAAGTTCTAAAAAGTTAAGACCTTTAATTTGATAACTTTTAGTCCAAAAACCAAAGCAGCAGCATCAATTATATTGCGTGGTGCCAATGACTACATGGTTGACGAAATGGAACGGTCTATTCACGACGCTCTTTGTATTTTGAAAAGAGTTTTGGAATCAAAATCCATCGTTTCTGGTGGTGGAGCTGTTGAAACAGCTTTGTCGATATATTTAGAAAATTTTGCAACTTCGTTGGTTAGTGGAATTTTAAACCCTTTTCTAGATTTAGAAAAAAAAAATTAAAAAAGAAAAATATTTAGAGCATTGAAATAAATTTTTTTAAAAAAAAATGTAAGAATTTTAAGTGTTTTAACATTTAAGAGAATTTTATGTTATAGTCGTCTCGGGAGCAGCTGGCCATAGCTGAGTTTGCTAACTCCCTCCTTGTCATCCCTAAAACCCTTACCGTTAATGCGGCAAAAGATTCAGTTGATCTGGTTGCTAAGTTACGGGCATATCACAACGCTTCCCAAGTTCAAGCAGATAAAAGTCATCTTAAATGGTATGTTTGGTTTACTCTTTCTCTATTTGACGAAGTTCGAACGGCATAAACACAACACGTTAAAAAGATTTAAATATTGCGGTTCATGATTATTATCTTTTAATCGCCTAATGTAAATCTCTTTAACGTTTGTATCTGAGTTACTGTTGCATATGCAGTTAACAAATCGTTTTGTTTTTTAAGGATCGGTTTAGACTTGGTTAACGGCGTAGTACGAGACAACAAAAAAGCGGGCGTTTTAGAGCCAACTATGAGTAAAATTAAATGCTTAAAGTTTGCCACAGAAGCTGCCATTACTATACTACGTATTGATGACCTTGTTAATATCGAGCCAAACAAAAAGGAAAACGCAAATACCTATCAAAATGCGCGTGCTGCAGGACGTCTTTAAAAGAATGTTTTCAAAAATCTTTATTTAATGAAAAACCTTATACTTTTTTTTAACGTTCTCGTGTAATTATAAGTCATAACTGCTAAATAGTCAATACGAATTCTATGACTTCTTTTTGTGTTGGAAAGGTGGCGTCTGTAATTTAAGCGAAAAAAGCGCCCTCGATAAGTTTTTCTTCTAATCAGCTCTCTCAAGTGAAATTCTCTCTCTAACAGATAAACACTGAAGTCATAGTCCCATACGTGATTTTTTACTTTTACAAAATCCCATATTTGATTTTTTACTTCCTAATGAGCGTTAGGTTCATTTTCAACAAACCCTCGAGTTTTATGAAATTGTCGCCATTTTTAAGAAGAAAAAAAAACCAACTTTCTGATCTTTATTAAGTGCTGACATCAAAAAATAGATTCAAAATAAGAATGAAAAAATATTTTCCATCAGTTTTGAAAAAAACATTTAAATTTTAATGAAATAATATATTTAAAGTACGAATCATACTAAACATGCAAGAATTTGTTGTTTGAGGCACCATAAAGTTTGAATATAACCTAATTTACTACTTTGATGTACCCTTACATTGTTGTTGGCAGTCCTTTGGACTTTTTACAATGATTCGATCATCAATTCGATTCATCATTCGATCATTGATTCGATTATCACGATTCGATCGATCCCAATCGAAGCTCAATTTAAAAAATCTTTCTAAAACCAAAAAACCAGCCTAGATTTAAACATTAAGTTTCAAATCTTAAATATTTACCAACTTTTGCCACTTCTCAGGAGAAAAAAGCAGTAAAAATAAATTACCGAAAAAAGTTTGATCCGGAAACACTGCCTATTATCGAATCAATCTGAAGAGTTCTCAGTTTTGGTGTTTGAGTTTGAGACACAAAAAGTAGGTTCTTGGGAAGCCTTCAGCAAAACTAGAATTTGAGGTGAAAGTGACTTTCTTGCTTTCACCCAGGAGTCCAACTCGGATTTGTGTCCTGAATGACAGGATCGCTAATGTCCATCAGTCTGTGAAAAGTCTCTTGAACTACATTCCTCTAGGATGTCTTCCTGTTGTGGTGTGGTGGTGAAGTTTCTGCAAATTTATTGTTTGCCTCAAAAGCCTGTTCATTTGTGAGACCAATCGGAAGAGGGCGCTGACCAATAATTGCTTTTCCATCCTTGAAAATTTTGTGAAGAGTTCGTAGAAGTGATAACCATCTGACCAGCGGAATGTTTTAAAAGAATTTGGCAAGAAAATCATCTTTTGTAGAATATGGGTAACAGTGTGATACTTGGAGGCTTTGAAGAGGAACTTCAGCACTGAGTTCTTGCAGAAGCAATCCATCGGCATCCAGCAAAGTCGGCAAAGCTTTTTCGTACCTGGGACTTGAGTGTAGTTAGGCCTAATGCTTGAATTGCTTTCGGATCTTTTGTTCATTTAGCAATCCTATTCCTTGGTGAAGTCGCTGTGAAATAGGAAAGAAAGAACCTTCTCAGGTGATCTCTTGATGACTCCTAAAAATTACTAATATTTTTGACACGTTTTGTAGGCCTAAAAGTCAAACAGTTCATTTCCTATGGCTCACATGTTTGCTTTTTTTCTATGGCTTTTTATTCTTCTATTGCTGACATAAGATTTTTCTTTTAAAATTCATGTAAAATCTTTTTTAACTTTTAAAAATTACCAAAAAACTTTTCACCAAACTTAATTTTTTTCCATTTTTGCGCAAAATAGCTTTTCTGACCACTGTGAGCTGGTACAGATATTTGGAAGATCAAGCAACAAGCAAATTAACTCACAAACCAGGTGCAGGACTCCCTCGGCAATTGTAAAAATATAAAAATGTAAAAATTGTAAAAATATCATAACCAATTAATACTGAATTGAGTGAGCATTTATTATTCCGTAAAGGCTTTCATGGAAAAACACAAAATCAAAATGAAAATAAATGAGGACCTAATCCAGAAAACAAAGTATGACTGTCTGATATCTTAAAATTTGGAAAAGCACCAGTGCCTTATATAATCAACCCCAATGATATATATTAACTAGATGTCTAACTTCAGAAAAATTCCGTTAGAAAAAGTGAAGCAAGTTTTTAAAACTTTTAATGCCGGTAGCCGTTTTATTTAAACTGACAAAGCTTCATTTTTGTTTTGCTTTTAATTATAATTGCGTCATTTCAGGCTGGCAAAAAATTTGCTTCACTGCGGAGGCTCGAGTTAGATATCTAGTAAATATATATCATCAATCAACCCTTATTGCCTTTGAAGGTTTGGGGAGAGAATAGTTGACGTCTATAATAAAAAAAGTTACAATCACCACTAAACGTTTGCACGTGGCATGGTTATTTATGCATTAAAAAAAAAAAAAAAATGCACGCTTGTTTTTTTTAAAACAGACAACTTTGGGTTGATATTGATAAGCAAAAGTAATAGCAAAAACATCGATGACTAACTAAAAAAAAGCATAGACGACTAAAAAGGAGACTTAAAAATAAAAGTAGCGTAAAAGCCACATTTTTCTGCTACTTTACAACTTTTTTATGTTTATTATATATAGGAATTATTTTAAACTTAATTTATTCGTTATTATTCGTTTTGCCGGGAAATTAAAACGAAAATTCTTAGCTGTCAGTAATTGATTTCAGAAATGAATTAAAAATTCGCAACTGTAGACGGAATGAGTTTTATAAATATCGCGGTTAACACAATAAAAACATTTGTCGCAAACGAGGTTTAAAGTAACTTCTGACTTTGCAAACAGCTTTTAACGCTTATCGAAATCATGATGGAAACCATGTTAAGATGTAGAATTAGAGCATAAGTTTAATCGCTAACATTAACTTACGCTGAACTCAATTTCAAAACATGTAGCTTTGCTTCTTTAATTACGAATTGCTAAGAAATAGAATATCAGTTACAGTATTTTTTCGCGTTGGTCAATACTAAAAATGATTTGGTATTTCTTCATTTAAAACGACTATCTTTCATAATCTGCAATAAAGTGAAATAGTACTCGTGTTCTTAGCTTTATCGAGTTAATAATCATGTAACAAGTTACTATTACTATTACTAGCTTTAGTTGATAAGAAAATGTCTTGCGAAATACCTGTAATGACTCTTAAGAGTGGAATATATCATTATAAAAATCATTCACAAAATCTTCAACAAGATCAAAATTCACCTAATTCCAGCATTCCCCTTCCAGGTAATATACGTAGTCAGATTTTAAAATATCAATAATATATATAAATAAACGTTGAACTCTGAGAGTTTGTATGTTCTGAAATTGGTCCTTGATAAATTTTATGATTTTAGCTTGTAATTATTTGTGTTTTAAGTTTGTTCATTGTTGCATGATGGGTCATCAAGCACATTGTTTTTCAAAGTTCCTGAACGTGATAACTTAGTTGGTGACAAATGTAAGTACACTACCCTTGAATGCTCTGATATTACAGCAGCTGACCTTCGTGTTACTTCCAAATTTGGTAGTTGGGATACAATAACTTGTCGGTTACTGATTGAGTGTCATAATCCTTTAATTGCTTGGAAAATTTTACCCCCGCTTGAAATCAAGCCAAAAGAGGAAACAGACTCAATGGAAAAAGCTATTTATGGGTCAATTAAACAAGAATCATGTATGGTTAAAGCGACATTTGATGTATCATATGCCAATGAGATTAAAAATTTGTTGCATCGTGTCAAAGTAGCAAAACTAAAAGAACGTTTACACATTCAAGAGCAGCACAAAAAAGGTCTTGAAAAAGATGTGCAATTACCTAATAAAATTAGAGAGGGTCTTCCTGAATGGGTAAACTATATCCCTGCTAAATGGTATTCTTGTACAGTTCGCCAAGTTTTTGAATATTTAATTGTGATATATACAATGTTAACTTTATGTTGGGCAGTTTGGCAGCTTCATAAACATGTGTCCTTTATTCAAAGGTATATGCAACCTATAATTGATTTTTTTGTATTTTACCTGGATCTGCTGACTGATTGGTTTCGATTGCTAGATACCTATGCGGATATCTTATCTACTTACTGGTGGACGTATATGAAGCCCATATATCTTTTAATATACCCCTTGTATAATGCTCTAGCTCAAATCTTTAAACCCTTACGTAGTGTTGCCAATGTTATTACTGCCTTATGTGAACCTGTTGTGCGTTTAGCTAAATCTATGTCTTTAGCTTTGCAGCCTTTGTTTCAGCCTGCTGTTAACTTGTGCAAGATGGTCACTGTTTTTATTAAAGACACCTGGAGTATGATTGCTAATACAACTATTTATCAACGCTTTGCTTCTGAAATTAGCCTTGGAAGCTTAGACCCACTTCGGGCGCAAGTTTATCTTATCAGAGACATTGTATATCGAAGTGTTCGTAATTTGCTATTTGGCTTAAAGTTTATATTTTCTCGAATTTTCTACATGCACATGTTTTTGAAACGAGAACACGAATATACAAAAGAAGGGATGGTTGATGAAAATAAAGAAAAGAAACAATAGATTTTTAAAAACCATTCTGTCAAATTTCTTAAAAAATGATAATAAGGAAATTGCATTTGGTTCTAAATTTAGACATATAAATGAGTTTTATAAACATGTTTGTTAAAGAAAAGTTTGAAATGACGATGTATTTATATTTTTGGATAAGTTTTTGTTGGATCTTGTTTTCTGAAATTGCATTAAAGTAAAATGATTTCTATTACATTAAATTATTTTAGTCAAGAATGTGTAATTTGCAGAACCGGAGTATCCCACCTTTAAGTCTAAATCAAAATATTATACCAACTCCAAAAGTAAACTTTACAAAAATAACTTAGCAATAATAAAGATTATGGGGCTAAAATGAATTTTAAAATAATTCAAGTTTTGGTGATAACACTTTGGAAGTCGAAAGTGTGTTTTTGATGTACTGATATATTTTTGGTATTTTTTTGCGTTCAGAAGTAAAAGTCTTTTTTTTCTCAGTTTTTTTCGGATAAATTTTGGTTAAGTTTCTTATGAGAATTCATCTCCAACCTTGAATTCTTCTCTTAGGGTTTTGTCACAAATGTAAATCTACAGAAAGTCCTCATCGAGTATCTAATACTTGTGTCCTTTCAAAAAGAGATTCATTGACCTAAAACACTTCAAATTGAAGATTGATAAAATTGAATGTTTTTAACAAAAGTCACATTTTTAAAAAAGTTTATATTTTTAAATGGTTTATAGTTTCGGGTTCAGATTTTCTTCAAAGAGAAATTTAATGTTTTACATATAATTATCCAATGTTATGTGCAAAAAGGTTAGTAAAGCTAAAAACAGCGAAAAAACGTAAACACCGAAAAATGACGTACACACCGAGACTTATTCACTTGTTAAGAGTAAATAAATGATAAGTAGGTATTGCGAAAACAAATAAAAACGGAGAACGAGTTGTACGAGAAGTAAAGCGAGAGCCTGTTATTTTTGCCAGAGCTATTAAAGAGAAACTAAGCATGAACATTTCTGAACAAACAATTCAACGTAGAGTTTGCTCTGCAGGGTTTTTCGGGTCCCGTGTCTTAAAAAAAAACCTTTCATTTCGAGAATGAATAAAACTTCTTGTCTTTGCAAAAAATTAGTTTTAAAAGCCACTCGATTTTTGGAAATCAGCTTTATGGTTCGATGAAAGTAAATTCGAACTAAAGAATTCCAAAAAATGACCAAAAATACGGAAAAGAAAAGGAAAATCTTTGGACAAAAAAAAATTGTAAAAGCAACCATCAAACAAGGGTGGCGGTAATGATATTGTTTGGGGCTTTTTCAGTTAAAATGAAGTTAGTAGCTTAGTTCAAATTAAAGAGAATTTAACTGGAGCTGGAAATGTAAATATTTTACGAAACAACCTAATGGCCTTCGTCAATATATTAGGATAACCAGGCCAATTTGTTTTTCAACAAGAAGATGATCCGAAACATACCAGTAGCATTGCCAATGTATATTTCGAAAAAAAAATGAAACAGAATTATTGGATTGGCTCGCCTAAAGTCCGTATATCAATCCAATTATTTTTACAAATATTGTAGATTTAGTTTTACAAATACTTTAGTTTAAATTATAAATGTTGCTGTAACCATTTTTATTTTAGTATCTATTCAAATTATTTAAATCAATTTGTTTTATGTTTTGTTGCTAAAACATAATTTATAATAAGGTGTGAATAATTTTGTCGCATACCGTAGACTAATTTCCTCAAAGCGAAATCTTTCCGTCAAAAGAAACTTTTCCACAAAAATATTTCACACGAAATTACTTGAAGCTATTTTTTCTAATCTAGGTCTAATAATAGCATCTCAAACATATTTTTGGAAAAAAGTTCTTTAAGAGGAAATAATTTAAACTAATTTTGTTCCAAAAAATTGTGTAAAGTTAGTCCATTAGGTGCGTTTATGTTTAAAAAAAAGTGCAAGTTGTCAAAACTCTAATTGTACATTTAATTTTAACTGTTATAAAATATTTCACAAATATGTATGAGCGCATTCTGTTGGTCTATTTTAATGTCATTATGTTACGTTCATATATAATCCAAGATAACTATTCAACGCTGAAGTATTGGGCGATGCAAATAATTGAGCCGGTCATTTGCCAAATTGATTAAGTTCATAAAACCAGACGTGAAATTAATTCACATCATTTTTTAAAATTCCCTTTAAAGTACAATTTTTTTTTTTCGTTTAAGTGTTGTTAATCCTTTTTATTAGGGAAATTCATTACGGATATAAAGTTGCTCAAGTGTTTTGACAAATTTAAAAAAAGTGAAAAAATGGAATTTATTGATTTGACTTTTAAGTGACTCGTATAAAAAGCACAAATTTAGTTGATCTATTTTACCGTCATTCCAAAATTTAATACCATTCCATAATGTTTAATCATGGATATACTTTTACATGATCTTTCCATAACCCCATCTTCTTTGGGGTGTTTAACCATCGTCACTTAGTTGCTTATCCGTTACCCTAACTAACTTCATAAACTCACTCATTACCGTCCCAGCTTAAAACTTTTCATAACCGTTTATTAGCTTTTTGTCAACTTCCTTCATGTGTTCTTTGTCAGTAAAAACGAATAAAGACTTTGTATTTTGTTTGCGTGTTTTTAACCTTAAAGCAGAATCTTTTTCAAATTTTTCGATTTTAAAATTATCACTAATAACTTTTTAACGAATAACAAATTAAAATACATGAAATTAAAGTTCTAACGATTAACAAATTAAAATACATGAAATTAAATTTTATAAGTTGCTTATTTCAAAAAAAAAAAAAAAAAATTAAAAAAAAAAAAAAAAAGAAAATATTTATCAGTTCTTGATAAGAAGAAACAAGATAATATCTATTCTAAAAATGTCAAATCATTTTTACATGAATTAACGCGAAATTGTTTATATTGGGAACTAAAACTTGTAAATATTGCAATGTATCCTGAATGTAACTGTTTACGCACTTCCTTCTATTAAATAATGCAGGAAAAGTGTAAGGAGAGGGAGGGGGAAGCGAAGAAGCTCGATTGAGAGGGAGAAAGAGTAGAGTAGGGTCAAAGGAAATGGTGAGAAGTTAGGATATTTCAAAAATAAAATTTTTACCAACAGCCGGCAAAGTTGCTTCAGACGATTTGTTGTTGTTGCTGGTACTCAAGAAAATGTCCAAACAAAATTTCATTTTAAAGAAACTTAAAACAAAGCTATCAGAGGAGCAAACAGGATTAAAAAGGAGATAGTTACACATTAAAATCTTAAAAAATCAAAAGATAAAAATGTTTTTTACGGGAGAAGCCAAAAAGTTTATGCTAAAAACCACAATCATTTATTTTATAAAAATTGTAGCGTTTATAAGAAATAAATATTTACTCTGTAATTCCTACTTTAATATGATTATAATATAATTTTTACAATAACATTATTTTCTCTTTAAAAAAACTGTCTAATGAACCTTAGAAGCTTTCACCTTCAGCAGAAACTCGTTCGTTTTTCTCATCGTATCATCAAAAGAATTTATTCTTTTTAGGTGCAGTTTATGTCGTTCGATTCCAGACTGAGATCGAAGGTTTTTATTCAGCAACTCGCTATTTCTTTGAAAACTGTCGCCCTTGTCGGGCATTAAACTGATGCTATTGAACGTATTGATTGAATTGAGACATTGATTATTTGCGAGAATTTTATTGTTGATAGGGTCGGGAGAAATAATTTCATTGTTTTTGTTATTTTTAACAATATTTTTTTCAATATCTTTTTTGTTTTCTACAACGACATCGAGCGGCATCATTGAGCTTTTCTTCTCGCGGTGGATTTCATTGTTACAGTAGCGGGTTACTTTTGATTGATCTGCTAACGGATAATGCGCTTGCAATATATTGATCCCAGAACTCCGTCTTCTCGATTGCATTAAGCGGCAATTGTTAAGTTCTCGACCTGCGCTGCCGCTAGTAGCAAGTTGCTTAAATAAATAAATAAATAAATAAATAAATAAATATATATATATATATATATATATATATATATATATATATATATATATATATATATATATATATATATATATATATAAGTTCAAAAGATTTTTTTTTTTCATTAATTCATTAATCCAAAAGATAATTATTCTACCAGATACCTTGGCGATGATCGAACTGTAAAGTCTTAAGTTAGCGGTGTAGATATCTTTGTATTCTTTAGTTTCTGTAATGTCACGCAACTTATTGGAATTTACACTATAAGAATTTATTGGTTGGACTTCCGAAAGCTTTGTGCCGAACGAAGATGTTCGTTTGATTTCTTTAAACTTGCTGCTTGAATTGAACTCATTTACGAAGCTCATTGAAAGTGTTTTAGTTCTTTTTAAAGTAAGAAGGTCTCTGCTTTTTTGAAATATCGTTAGTCTGATTTGTCCTTTGGTGTTAGGTTGTGTCAGTGATGGCTGTAAATTCATTTTCTTAGAGTCGAGTTCACCAACTAAGTTTTCTTTTAAGTTTAAAGTCCTACATTCATCATTTAAATAAGTTTTAATATTACTCCTCTTTTCGTTAAGTTCCATTTTTAACGCTACGATCGTAATACTCTTCGAATTCTTTTATTTTAAAACTAACGTTTTTTGCAAGACCAGAGAAAAAATACACTTCGAAATCAAACTTACCACAAGAACAAGCGGTAACAATACCGTAAAACATTTATAGAGCATGCTGGAATTTTAATTACCTAGATTATTTTTGGGAAACAAAAAAATTCTTTTATTCTGTATTACTCGGTTTCTTAAACGTCAACGGTTTGATTGTTTCAAAATACCCTCGATGAAAAAAACTAACGTAATTGAAAAAACATTTCCAAAAAGATTGAAAAACTGTTTGAGAATTTAACAAGTAGGTACAAAGTATCATTAGTGACTTTGTCTGATTGAGTTTCCTACTTTTCTCTTAAGAATAATTTTAATAACGGACGGAATTAGGTTATCCGATTCATTTAAAGCCGCTGTTAAAGTTTGCAGTTAGATTTAAGTTACGTCGTTGACTAATCACTCTTAACTTATGCGTATTCGGTTTGGCATTTCGTATTCGAATTTCATTAAATTGATTGACAATTGCAAGAAAATGTTTTCAAAACATGTAAACATATTTCACGTTTTGTAAAACTAAAAAAATAATTAAGCATAAGAATTTTATTAAGAAAAGCGAAACCAAAAAAAAAAATAATAATAAACGAACTCGACCAAAATCTCTGAAATAGAATAAATATTCTATTTCGGAGATTTTGACTGGGATTGGTCAAGCTGATTCTGTTGTTAATTGATTTGTTACGTATAACTATTTTTAACGCATTTTGAAATAACTTTTTAATCGGGTTGAAAACAGAAACTAACAAAGTTTAAAAATTGGGAACTGTTTACTGCACATTTGAAAGTTGTATTTTATAATGATTAAAACTTTGAAAGATCTTTAAAAAAAAAAACAACTTTTAATATAGTGCTTTAATAATAACAAAGTAATTGACAAGAGTTTTGTCACAAGACACACGACGCAATTACCTAACAGACCACCAAATCAAGTCTGATAAATATTATTTATTATGTTTCATAATGGAACATTTTAATTTGATTATAAGTTTTCCAAGTTTTTCAATGCTTGAAACACAAATATCTTGATTAATTCCCCTGTTGCATTTAAATTTAAAATTAGCGGAGTTTTATTATTTGAATCATTTGCCTGTTATATTTTTCATTGATTTTAGCTGTTTTTGTTTTATTTAAATAAAAAAAGAATTTTCATGAAAAAAGAAGATCGTTAAATCAATCATTAAATCAATCAATTGATCAATTAAGAAAAGTAATTTTAAAACCGCATTCTGCAACTGCTGTCCGATTTAAGTTTTTGGTTTTTATTTTTGCGGTACCCGAAATATCCTTAATCCGAAATATCTTCAGTTTCCCGATTCTGACATTTCCTTTCTTTTTCAGTTTTAGTTTTAAGTATAGTATACCAGGATGCACCTCATTTGACATAAAAATTAAAGTAGTAAATATCTTTTTTTTGCTTTGTAATCTTTGCGTTGAAAAGTTATGTTTTCTTTTTGACCATTTTGTAATAATCTCAATTTTCTTTTGTTTTATAAAAATGACAAATGCGTTTTAATAATGGCAATATCATTCGTAACCTATAATTGCATTTAATATATCGGATATCAGTAATTTGTATAGTCGAGTCCCACTATACTAATTCTAAGTGTAAAAAAACTTGTGTTTCCTACAGTCAAAGTTATAAAAGAATTTATGTATCTATTGCATTTTTCAAACTAATAATATATTGTCGGAAAATTTTTGACTTTATAAATCTTTGACTTAAGAGTTAGATAAAAAGATTACCGCTGAAACTTTTTTTATTGAACTTTTGAACTTTTACGTCGAAATGTCGTCCCTGACGGAATGCTTTTCTCCGTGGGAAAAATTGAACATTTTTTAAGGAGGTTGTATGATGGGACAGTACACGTTATTAATCGACGAGATTTAAAAGACTGCATCGATGGCTCTCTCTAAGTGACAGTGCGTGACACGCTAAACATAGAGAAAAATGTGGGGGCTGATACAAATATCCGAAATTTTTTACAAATTAGCAGCGGATGATTTCACAAAAATGATTCATAAAGTCAGTTTTCATCTATGATTCTTTATTTAGTATGGTCCAAAACTGGCGAAAAAAGTTGTATTTTTGACATTGTAATGCCTATGTGATCTAAATCTTAAAAGGATCTTAAATGTTAAAAGGTTGGAACTTTTATTTGCTCTCGCAATTTTCAAGTTCATGGTCCTAACTTACCATGCTACTTTTCATCCATATTGGTTTCCGGGGTGTCTTTTCTTTTCTCTTCTTCACGTCTGAACTTTCATCTTCTTGCTCAACACTTTGGCCTTCCTCCTGATCTTAATTTTCTGACAGCTCAATGTCTGACCCTCTTTCCTTTTATAATAATATTCTCAATAGAATCTTTTCTCTCGATGAAGCTTTTTTTTTTAAAAGGTTAAAACTGTTTTATTTTTTTAAAATTACACCAACGAAAACGGTTAAGATTTTTATACTGATGAGAAAATGTAATTTTGAGCAACATTGATGATTTTGACAGAGTTTTAATTACTTACCTCCCCTGCTACCATAAAATGAGAATAGGTAGGGGGGGGGGGGAATTCTTCCATTTTGTCACACAAACATAAATGTGACAAAGTAAAAAAACCCAGAATGTCCTCCCTAGAGCACAGTGGGCCAAACTTAGGTAGTAAATTTTTTCAGTAGAAGATAGTTTTGTGAACAAGGAGTACACTGACGGGTCTGCTATTCCAAAAATTTCTTTTTAAAGTAAAAATCAAAATGCAGTTTGATGGTTTTTGTTTTGGAACTAAGTTTGGAGGAAAGAAGTTTTTGCACTAAGCACTTACAGAAGTATGCAATGGCAAATGGCCATTCTGTGCGACTTGCGGGTGTTTTAGAATAAATTCGACAATGATTGATTTAATTCTCCATGGTACCATGGTGCAACGCCACTGGTAAAACGCCAATATTCTGGTGGAAAATATTTGATCATTGAGAAAAAAAACTCTTAATTTAAATATGGAAAAGTTTATTAAATAATGACAATAAAATAAGCGTTTAAAGTCTTTCAAAGTTGGTGCTTGCTCTGTCAAAATCTGTTAAAATAACCTTGGGGTATATCAGTCTGTAGGGTTTAGATGAAATAGCTGACACAATACTTTATCTAAAAGAACTAGGAGGCTAGACCAATGTAACCTCCTAGTGTAATTTACATCAGTGCAGCCTTTATAATCCACCAGCTATTGAGTTCTTCAATTAAAGAACTTAGCAGAGGAGGAAAATAACCAAAACTCCACTGATCTCAAAATCTAATCACTGATCTGGATAGCTTAAATTTACTCAGGGTGCTACTTGCCTTCAAGCATTACTTAAAGTTTCAAAGAATTCCAGACAAGTTGTCTACCCGGTTGCCAACTATTTGGACCCTTGTTACAAATCTGAGTGAAAAATCATTTAAAAATCACCGATCTCAAAATATAATCTCAAAATATAACTGGATAGCGTATATGCCAAATTTTTTAAAGCCAGTTTTGGCCTCTGAAGATGGCGGCGAAATTTACGAACGGTTTTTAGAATATTAAGAAACTGATGATAATGAAGTTTTATATCTTAAGTTCAAATGTTGATAAATATATAATTTTCTAATGAAAATCTAGTTTTTTGTTTAACATAATAATTTTTTCATAAAAGATGATGGAATATTACAAATTTACGTAAATTTTAGATATTATTATATTTTTGTAATAACTTGTATATTTACTTTTCTGTTTTTCGTTTTTCAGAATAAAGATGATAAAATAAAATACTAATTTTCAGTAAAGCTAAGCATAAATTTTAATTTTAGTTTGTTTAAATTTAGTTTGTTTAATAGTTTTAAAGAAAGAGTATTTGCATAAGTTGTCATTTTAGACAATGGAAACAAATTATTAGCTCTATATTGTTATAACCGCAACCTGCAACGTTGCCAGCTGGTAACATAGTAATTTATTAATTGCTAGTGCAGAAATCCCAAATTTCAAACCATTACCAATTGAAGACTCCACGGGAAGAAACGGCAGGGTCACATTTTTTCATTTTGAGATAAATCATTATTAAACTTTTAAACCTTTATAAGTTTCGAATTTTTAGGAAAATATAGAAAAACTTTAAACATGCATCAAATCGTTTATTTGATTTGAATTCAAATACAAAATATGCTATTATGATTAGTAAAGCTAGAAAGTGTAAAAAGTCGAAACTTTCAAAATGTGACCCTGCCGTTTCTTCCCGTGGAGTATTCAATTGTTATATAATTTATGTACCTTTAGTTCTTAACTATCCAATTCTGTGTGCTAGATGGTTAACAATACAACTTCATGGTAGGCAGCTGCATGGTAGGCAGCTGCATGGTAGGCAGCTGCATGGTAGGCAGCTGCATGGTAGGCAGCTGCATGGTAGGCAGCTGCATGGTAGGCAGCTGCATGGTAGGCAGCTGCATGGTAGGCAGCTGCATGGTAGGCAGCTGCATGGTAGGCAGCTGCATGGTAGGCAGCTGCATGGTAGGCAGCTGAGTTTCTTTTTAAGGTAAAATATTTTGGAAACTTAGCATCGTGATAAAATGATTTACTTTCTGTATAACTGTAGCTATAATGTATAACAATTAGTATTAAAGTCGATCAACGTTGCATGCTTGCTGGGATACAATATAGGTAAAAAAAAAGTATATTAGATAATCTAATATATTATGAAAATATTTTTAAAGGGGTTTTTTATGCAATCAAAACAATATTGTTGTTTTATTAATATTATTGCTGTTATTATTGTTTTCATATTTTTAACTCGGAGTAATTATTTCCAAACGTTAAGGGATAGTTATTAACATTCAAATTTATAAACTTATATTTATTATACATTTTTTTTGATAACATACATAATGTATATGTTATCAAAAAGTTCCCTTAAAGTTTTTTTGATAACATATACATTTATGTTAGTTACCAAAAAAATGTATGATGCATATAAGTTTACATATGACTTATTATTGAAAAGCCGTTTTGAATAACAAGTCAAAAAACATTAACTCAGTTTATGAGAGCTGGAATATTGCAAAGAATAATATATAAATAAAATAATATAATTTATTAAAAAATGTATATTTTTCATATTTATTATTCTTATTAAATAATATACCTATTAATTATTTACATTTATGTATTTAATAATCCTTGAAAGAGCCTCTGAGTTGTGTATACTTACACACTCAGCTAATAATTCATGCAGCTCATATCTGGTATCTTGCAACAAAAAAAGAAAATAAAAAATTCATCAAAATTTTAGATCAATATACCATTACCACTTTCCATGCAGTAATGTTATCAACAAACTGCATTGGGTAACTAAGTACTATAAGATATATAAATTATACATAAATATTAATCATAAAGTGCACTTAAAAATTTATATTGAATGTTTTTGAAATTTAATATTTAAATAATTTTTGTCTTTGTCAAATTTTTTTTTTAAATCATTTCCTTTCTTTCAACTATTTGTATATTTCTTTTATATATTTATTTATAAATAAATAAAATCTTATTATGATATTAAAATATATTTATAAATAAATAAATAATTTCTATGATTGTCTAATTTTCTTAAAATCATTTCCTTTCTTCAACTATTTGTAAATTTATTCTATAGTCTAGTTTTTATTTCATAAATATCTCTGTTTAATTATTTTCTTTCGTATTTCTTTAATGCCTTATAAATTGTACATCGGTCACCGCTAAGAGCTCTGATCGTCCATCTGGAGAGGCCAATTATTTGGCTTCAACTTTTTATGAAAGAAACAATAGCATATGCTATCCAGTTATTTTGAGATCAGTTCAAAATTCTGATGCGCCCGGTTATGGTTCTGGGAACTCTTTTTAAAATCTAGGATTTCCGAGAAGAGATAGGAAAGTTTTAAAACGAAACCTCGAGCGAATAAAAAAACGCGAAAAAAAAGAGCATTTTTCCAAGCTTACTGATTGTGCAAAAAAGCAACATTTTTTTCAAAGATTTTCAAAGGTTGCTTTTCAAAATCTATTTTTGTACGCAAATATCTGTTTGTCTAAAGAAAACCACTTCCAAGGAAGTTCATGTTGATTGAATGAAGTTGTCTTTTTGTGAAAAGATTGCTGTGACGATGTCCATCAAAGATTTCATATTAATTTGGGAGAACAAAGTAATATCCGGTGATCCTTTCTTTTGAGACAATCGAATTGTTTAGCTTCCGCTCGAAAAGATAATCGTTTATAAAATTCAATTGGTTGATTCGCTTCTCAAAGTCTTAGTTCGAATTTTATTAATTACTCCAAATTCTGTTGCGTCTATTGAACGGAGTTTCTCAAAATTGATATCAATAATTATTCTGAAATGGTCCATAATCTTTCAAATATTTAGGCTCGTAAAACTTTTTTAATTTGATTAGATCCACTTTTAAATTTATAAGTTACTGCATAAATCTATAATATTTGATGTAATCATCATTTCAAAAAATCAAATTATTATAAGAGTTTTTTTTTAATAATAACTATCAGTTATTACAATTTAATTTTTTTATTTTACAAGTTTCAGAAATATCAAGATGGTTTTTAAACTTTTTTTCATGGTTTTTTTTACATTTTTTCTTATGGTTTTTTTATATTTTTTTCTTAAGGTTTTTTGTATAGCCTTTTTCTGAACTTGAACCAACGAAGAAATCCTGGTTATCTATCCAATGTTACAGCTTAAATTGTTAAACAGAACAATTTGTCGGTGTGTGGAGCTTTTCAAAAAATTTGATTGGGGAAGCATGTTTTGCATTATAGCGTGACTCCAACGTTGTAGCCAACCATCGAGAAACAGACATCATATCACTGATCTAATAGTTTTACCACATAAGCTGTATAAATCACAAAAGTAGCCATTTTTATCTGAAGAAATCATTTGCTTCAGAGGCAAGATTTTGAACGTACTATAAAAACATTACCGGAGTTTTCTACAAAACATACCACCAATAACATCTGTTTTGTTCCTACAGTTTGGGTCTAGTTATCTTGGTCTTCAATTCTAATACTCTTATATTTACAAAAAAGTAAAACAATATTATTGCTACAAAGATTGGGATGAATAAAGTCGACAAAAGAATTAATTTTTTTCTCTGCAATCTAATAATGAATAGAGCTGAAATAATAAAAATGTTTTCAGATCAATTCCTCTTGAAAAATGTTTTCAAAATGTCTCTTTGTTTGCCAAATCTTTATTAATAATTATCTTTAACAATATTTAATAAAAATATATTACGCGTTTACACACATTAATCTTACTCTAAAAAATGCTTCCGAAAAAAAGGTCTTACAAAAGTAGTTTTTTATAGTTTTTCTTTTTCTGAAGCTGACAAAGTTGAACATCTTCCTGATGAAAAACTATTTTTCGTTTAAACTTTTCTTTATCATTAAACCAGTCATTGATTGAATTGTGAACGTATTGAAACGGACCATAGCTTATGAAAGGTGGACTCGGTAAGTTTGATCCTCCAGAGTAAATTGCGCAGCTCTTAAAGGGGCAAGGGTTTTGTTTCCAGGCGTATCTAAGCCCATAAACAGCACCAGCGTTTGCAACAAGAAGAACTTTGTTGTTGGTTGCGTAGGAAACTTGAGCTTCTATCCAACTACCATTGCTCTGTTGCACCTATTACAAAAATGTTTTTCTTTTTTTAATGCTACAAAAAAAATTTACAAAAAAATAATTAAATTAAAAAAATTACCTTTTTTAAAAAAGGCAGCTTTGAACTCCAAAAAGAAAAATTGCAGAGAATTCAAAAGAAACTTTCATTTTACATATTTTAGAAGTATTTTATAACAAAGCATCTTTGGTCAAACGACATTCTTCTCTGGACCCAAAGTTTTTAAGAAAAAGATGGATATCAATTTAAGATTTAAACATGAAAGTTTTTAAAATTTTTAAAAATCATAAAAACCTTTCCAATGTTTATGGTTAGAATTAACTATAATTGCATCTAATAAACTAGCTTTTAAATGCTTCCTAAAAATAATTACACGAACAATAATAAAAACAAACCTCAAACCCATCCAAATTGACAATTTCAATGCCTTGAGCTGGAACTGATTCCGCTTTGTAATATACTATGATGTTCTGTGGTCCTTCCATTGACAGACAAACCAATGCTTTATCAAAGATCGGTCCAGTCCAGTATACACTTTCGTTGAAAATAACTGCGCGTGCGCCTAACACCAATCTCTCGGCCATATCAGCTTTGTCTCGTGGATGAATACTACCGTACGGAGATTTGTCGTCAGCCAGATCCATGGCAACTGCCATAAAAACATTCTCTTGTTGCTTATTAGGCACATAACCGTATCCTGCAGTTTGAAGCCATCGAATTGTGGGAAATCCAGGAATATTAACGTCGGATAGCGAAGCGAGCTAAAATGTTGCCATGCAGCTTATTAAAATTATTATAACTATTATGTTTAGTAATTAAATTTTTGTTACTTTTTCAATTCTTACTTGCTTAGGTTTCTTAAGTTAAACATTACTGACACACTCTGGTCTTTTCTTTACGTTCTATTTCGCTGTTGTTATTTTCATTTTTCTATTTATAGTTTATATATTGCTTACTGGTTTGGTAAAGTTATTGATGGAATTTTATTTCGTTTTTATCTGATTGTCATGATTTTCTCGTTTTTATCTGATTGTCTTGTTTTTTATCTGATTTTTATCTGATTGTTTTGTTTTATCTCTCATTTTTATCTGATTGTTTTGTTTATCTCGTGTTTATCTGATTTTCTTGTTTATCTCGTTTTTATCTGATTGTCTCGTTATAACCAATATTTGTTTCTTAAGTTAAACTTGTTTATGAAAATAAAAAGCAAAAAATCTGGTGGAAATTTGGTGAAAAACGAACCTGAACAAAGCCAAAGGGAAACTTTGGATCTGTTTGTCCACCTGTTCCGCTTCTCCACTCTTTTCTCCAACCATTAATCATGGCGGGAAACGTACAGTTGTACCCATCCGGCTTGTGAGCGTTTTGTTCTCCTTGGTACCATATAGTTCCATAAATTGTAGTGTTGAGAAACGGGAAAATCATAGCGTTCCATAACACGTTGTCATGGTTGAATGATGCGGGTTCACTAAATTTACATAGAATTAACAAAATAGTTTAAAGTTAATGAGAATAAATCATTTTAATTTTTTTAAGAAGTTTATAATGAAGCTTAAAATTTACCTGGAGGTCGCATTACAAACCCTGAGAGTTTCAGGAGATGACCAAGATTCAATACAGCTTCCTCCGTAGTTAGACGATATTAATCCAATTGGTACTTTATAGAGATCGTATAATTTTCGTCCATACATCCAGCAAACAGCAGAAAATGGACCAACGGTTGCTATTATTACAGTAAAATACAAATGCTTAAAAAAAGGCTTCGCAATCTTCTTACCATTCTTGTTATTAATATAAAATGAGGGAGTTCTTGATGGAAGGTTTTTTAGTTACCCCATTTTACCCCAAAATTTATTTACCTCAAACGCAAGAAAAATTTTGAAGACTTTTTCTAATGTTGCGCAAGAAAAATTTTGAGGACTTTTTTTAATAATTTTTTTTTCAATAAATTTAAGTTTTGATTTTAAAAATAAAAGTAACGTAAGAATTTTAAAAGTTGATTTTAAAAACTGTAAGTAATAAATAACTTTTTAAAGTTTATAAAAACCCCTTCAGTGTTTTTTGATATTGCACTTTTTTTAAAGTTTATAAAAACCCCCTCAGTGAAAAGCAGATATTGCGATATATATAGTTAAAAGTAGATATTGACCGCAATTTCTACTTTTAACTATATATATCGCAATATCTGCTTTTGACTCGAGATTCACAATTTCTTAACGGGCGAATATTTGTAAAATAAATTATCAATTAAACGATTTATGAAGACAAATTATGAATAATGACTTGTGAATGATATTATAATATCGATGGTATTACAATATTTATTCGTAAAGGTTCCTTACTTTTATAACCCAAAAAGAATTTCAACTCGGCAAAAACAAAAATTTTTCATTAGGGAAGAGAACATCGTAACTAGAGTTACGGCGTGCTATTCGAAGTAAGAGACGTTACCTGCGGATGGTAAGGTCCATTGTTGTTCAATGTTGGCTGTTGAAATTTCTCTAATAGGAACGCTTGAATAGTATCTTGCCGAGGTAAAAAAACGAATGTTTGTGTAGGTTGAAGCAATTTTCTTCTCATCCTCAGATGTGGATGCCTGAAAGAGTTTTTTATTATAACTAAACTGATACAATAAGTAAACTCTTGAGAGAGGAATTCTTCGATTCTTGAAGGATTACCTGGTTTACTGCAAACTGCATGTTACTCTGTCCACCACAAAGCCAGACATTTCCGAATAAAACATCATTAATCTGAATGGTCACTAATCTATTGCCAACAATCGAAGTACCCTCTATTGAAACTGGCTCGCCAGGTTCTTGTTTGTCTAATACGACACTCCAAACGTTATCTCCACTTGCGTCTAAACGAAAAGTAGTTAGTCAAAGCCAAACAGCAGATATGTAATAACATTCTAAATGACACTTTACAAGTTTGCAAATAATAAACATAAACAAAACTTAAATTAAAAAGGAAAGATGCAATTGAGGATCAGCAAGCTATTGCTGAATTTTAAATCTTTTGAATATTTCATTATTTCATGTGAGAAAAATTATATATATAATATTTTCTGATCTACTTTTTCGAACAACCGTGATGTAGCGTGTTCCTTTGACTTCTATGATGACATCTCTGCCTTCTTCTCCAAATCCCCAAACAACAGCATTATAGGGACTTTTTTGTAACACCATATGATCAGCATAATGGTTTGCAAATCGAAAAACTGACAATCCGTAGCTTCTTTCACAAAGTAAAACCAATACAAAAAAAAATTTCTGCATTTTTATCGACGTTGCAGCCTCTTTATTCTAATTTTATTTGTTGCACAGCAAATATATCGCAGTATTTACTGTCGGAAGTGACTCAAGTTATGAGATTTGCATAAAGAAAACATTAACGCGTTTCTCGCTATCGTGAGATGTTTCTTTAACACAACAATTCACACTTTTGCTAAAAACACAATGTTTTTTAATAAGAGTATTTGGGTATGCTAATTTTATATTGTGTTTTTTTTATCCCAACGAGTTTTATTTTGATGAACAATTTTTTTTCATGAAAAGTTTTAAAACGCATTTAAAACCCGTGCGGAGTTTAATTGCGTTTTAAAACTTTATTGTCAAAAAAATATTCAGCAGTTTGTTTCTGTTGATGATCATTAAATGTTTAGCCATTAGATTTTAATCAACAAAAATATAAGATTAAAACTCGAGAAATCTAATCTAAATTTAAAAGAAAAATCTTTTAATGTTATTTTCTTCAGTATCAGCGAAGCAACTTGTCCAACATCAAATCGGCAGAGCGTTTTTGTTTCATTTTATTATAAAATAAAACAGAGAAACAGTTTTGATAATTAAGAAAAGCGTTATTTTTATCTGTCAAAAGAATTTACCGAATACTTATATAGAGTTTACCGAACATTCATATGAAATTATGAATAACAATGAGATTTTAAATACTGAACGTTTGTGACAAAATTTAATAAAGTTTTATTTGCGTTAGTGGACACCAAAACTATGACTTAACTAAAAATTTGAGCCGCAAAATCAAAGCCGTTCTAAGTTTTATTAAATTGTTGTTTCGCTTTTTAATAAATACTGAGCTTTTGTTTTGAAACGCGTTATAATCTTTTGATAAATTCACTTAAAATGGTATCAGTGAAAAAACAAAAAACCATCAAAGGTATGAAGACATCAAAATAAAAATTTTCTGCTGTTAAATCGATCCAATATGTTTTTTCTCGTGGGGTGTTTTCTTATGTTATTAACTGAGAAATCCTGTCGAAATTCCCTTGAAAATAATTATAGGTTCTCATCAACTAATTACCTTTATCAACATTTTTTTACATTTCAAACTTACTTTTAAAAAGATGGGTTCAAACAGTCATCAACCGATCGCTCGCATAACACAGTTATCATGGATCATGATAATACCAACCTAGCACACATCAAGGTACCCTGTCATGCAAATTTTGAAATCCTTTAATTTTGTCCGCGGAAAATAATTTCATTTGAATGTTAAAAATGCCAACAAAAACACCTGTAGAATGAGAACCACTCAGTATAATTAAAATTTAGATTTAAATTTAATAATAAAATAATAAAGTTTAAAATAAAAAATGGCGTTTATGTTGCCTATAGCCACACCAAACTTTGGATAAAACTTTACTTCGATTAGTTTACGGTTACGGATTTATGGCAGTTTTAGTTTAAATTTTGTTAGTTTTTTTGCTACTTTTACCTCAAAACGTTACCGATTACTGTGATACTCGGTTACCATTTTCAAAATAAGGGTTACACGAGTGTTCTACTATGTAATATCACCAATTTTTATAATAGTTGTTTAATTGCTACGTGTACCTTTTTCATTTTAAAGACCAAGATATTGATTTGGTATTTAAAACGTGGTTTGAGTTGGCTTACGCATTACGAAAAATCTCAGTATTTCCCAAGGTGTAAACCACTGCCAAAATGCATAAAAAAGCTAATAAATAATCGAAAAGCTTTTCTAAGGATGCCTTCATAGAAAATAAAAGATATTTATTTCTTTTAAAACAAAAAAACTGTGAGAAAACCAAAGATTTTTTATTATTCAATTAGTTATCTAAATTTAAACCAATTATTTAGATAATTGGCTGAAATTTTGATAACTAAGATAACCGCTAAAAAGTTTGGAGAGCATGTCTGAGGAAAATCAATTTTTACAGCTTAGGGTTGTTTTGAAACCAAATTTGTTAAAATTTTATAAAAATAATTGAAGAGGTACAAAAAAAGAAAATCTCTATCAAACGTTTTCTAAAAGTGTAATAGTTTTTGAAAGGAGAAATGTTAATGTAGGGCAGAATAGTCCTTTGAAGAGCTGTAAAAATTGTTCGTAGGACGGTTTATAGGAGCTGTCTCATCAAATAAGATCTCATCTAAATTTTCTTTAAGTATCATTAATTTAAATAATTATAAGTATGTTAATAATTGTAAGTATGTTAAGTGGATTGTTATCCGATATAAATTTTGGTTAAATTTTGTAAAAGGCAGAGTTTGATTTATTGAAGTTAGATTTAATGAATTAACACAATGCTAAATCAAACAAGGGTTCATGATGAAAATCGAAAGTTTGTGTGCTTGTTCTGTCTGAAAAAATGTTTAAGACAGCTTACTATTTTCCAAGCAGATTGAATATGCCAACTGTACAAGACCAAGATCAATATCATTGATTCTCGGGTACCACATGGATTCTGCGAATCATGCACAACTAATTTGCGCAGGAGACAAGAGGAGTATTATTGCCTAATCTACCAATTTGGTTGTTCAAAGCTGCAAGAAAAATATTCTCTTGAAGAGCAAACCATCATTGAGAAAGAAGCCTCGGTAAATATTTATACTTAAACAATTTTTACATGCATATATTGAAAGAAAGTCTTGACTATTTAAAAATGAGACTAGGTTCTAGGAAATATATTTTTGACAAGTTTCTAATCTCTTTAAAAACGAATAATTTAAAAAATTTACCCAAACTTTCTAAACAAAGTTAAATATAAACATAAAATATTCATGTTTTGGTTTCAGGTCAAAGTAGTGCCCAGTCACCATCAAGCACTCAAAAGTTGTCCACTCTAGCTCTTGTAAATGTAGAATTAAATACGGGCAACGAATTACAAAAACTGGTCAGAACTGTAAACCAAACACCAACAGCAAGATGGTAGAACCAAATTTTTACATGAGTTTTGTAAGAGCAGGTCAACACCTATGTGATTTCTTCACCTGCAATGACTTAAAATTCTTTGACGGAAAAGAAGATTCTGGTACAGTTCGGGTTGTTGCTCACTGCAGTTATTTATCAAGTACTGTGAATCATGTTATTCAATCTTGCAAACTTTCTGGTGACTATTTTGTTAAGCTCGGAGTTGATGTTGGCAAAGGTTTTCTCAAGTTTTTTTTAAGCATTTACGATACTACAGTATGGGATGAAACCAGCTCACCGTCACAAAAACAGCTTCTCACTAAATGGGCTGGCAAAGACACTGGAGTCATGAGACAAAATCTTGTTGCGGTATCAGAAGATTTGCCAGAAATTCACTCCAATATTTAACAAATCTGGTCACTGATTAATGCAAATGGACTTAAACTAACTTTGGCTTGTGATATGAAAGTTGCAAATATAATTTGTGGTCTTCAAACCCATTCAAGTATGCACCCTTGCACATGGTGCGATATCAAATCCAAGTGTCTTGCCGAATCTGAAAAATTGCGAACACTGGGCTCAATCAAATCTAACCTCGAGTCTTTTCATCAATCTGACAGGGTTGTTGCTTACGCTTAGCTGTTCGGCAATATCATTCGAAAGCCAATCATCAGCGGGCTTTGTTCTGATTTTGGAAATCATCCCATCGATGGAATTGAATCTCCTCTTAGGAATTATCAATCATCTTTTCAAGTTCCTTAAAACTGCTTGGGTAGAAACTGTTAAGTGGCCAGCTGCCTTCCACATTCAACTGAGCCCATATAATTGTAGCCAGTTGGACGGAAACGAATGCAGAAAGCGTTTTGAAAATGTGGATGTGCTGCAGCAACTTGCTGATATAAACTTGGTTCCCAACATCTTTCACATAATTGAAGCATTCAAAAGTTTCAATTTAGCTGTCAAGGCTTACTTTGGATTCATTCTACAGCCAGACTTCGCTGTAAGAATTGAAAATTTCAAAAGGTGTTACTTAATGATAACTGGTGCAAGCATGACACCTAAAATTCACACCATCTTCAATCACATCAAGGATTTTATTAGTCAAAAAGGATCCCCCTATAGTGAACGAACTGTTGAAACCGCATATCAAGATTTTTATCAACATTGGTCAAGCTATAAGCACAACAATAATCATCCAGAGAACAAAGAAATTGTTGTGCTGCATAACTGATCTGCAGAGCTGCTAGCATAATTTGAGTTATTAGAGATTAGGAGCAGAAAATTATGCCTCACGGTTTTTTAATGAACATTCCAACCAACTTAATCCTTAAATGCTGTTAAATTATGAACTTTAATATTACAGTATTGGACAAAACATTTGCAACCAACATCGAACAATGCTAAAAAGTGTTCCTAATTTTACATGTCTTAAAAACGAAACGAACTATACTACCACAGCAAACAGTTCAGGAGTCTGGAGTCATAGCATGCCATGACATGAGCAATCAGCTGACAGGTAACAGCACAATCCAGGTAACAACAACTTAATCCTTAAATGCTGTTAAATTATGAATTTTGATATTACATTTAAAATAGTATTGTAGAGTATTTGTACCAAAAGAGAACATTGAGCTATTTTTTGTGGAGAAACTAAAAGAAAATAAATTTTTTGTAGAGAAAACCAAAAAACATGTCTTAAATTGTAATCAGATGCTATTTAATTATAATGTAATGTAAAAAAAAGGGTTCAAATAGGGTTATTTTTTTCTGTTAATTTTGAAAGTAAATGTATTTAAGAAGGTTTCAAGAGTCAATATAAATTTGTTAACAGAGACGTATTTTTTTTTTAACTTACCAACTGGTAGTCCCTTGACCAGGGTTTGCACTTTTTTTAGGGCTTATTTGGATTTTGGCAGTAGTTTATACTTGAGGAAATGCTGAGATTCTTCGTTGTGCGTAAGCCAAGTAAAACCACGCTTTAAATAGCAAATCAATATTTCGGAAGGACGAAACTTTTCAATAACAACTACGAAAAACCTTTCATGGAAGCATCAAATATATACAAAACATCCGAGACTTAGATGCTTAATTCCTTGAATAAAAAGTTGAACTGACCCACTACTAAGGTTGTTTATGGCACTTTTTGAATATTTTTTTAAAGAAAAGTTAGCGTGGTTTTCCTCTTTTAAATTTAACTAATGTAGCTTGATCCGTTCTCAAACTAAGCAAAATAGTGAAGTTGTTTGATTAAGCATCGTAATTTGCGGATTTAGACGTACACCATTGCCAAAACTGTGATGCTTGGTTGGATCTTTGATTGGATTGAAAAAGCTTACTTATCACCATGCATTTTCTAGCTGTCCGTTGTTATGTTTTGCAATTCAGTGAAGCTGTTTGCTTAAGAATCATCGATGGAGGTGTGGCACATGCAAATCCTCTGAAACTGTTTTTATTAAATGGAGAGATGGGCTTATCCTTTAGGTTAATTTTAAAACTGCGGTAATTAGTGCCTTGAATGGAAAGACGAACTAATTCATAACAGACCGAAGTTGTTCCTAGCCGTCCGTTAACATATTAGGCAGTACAGTGAGGCTGTTTGTCTAGGTTTAATTTTGCTGGTGTGTTTTCAAGGTTTATATTTTAACTGTGTAGTCTCATCACCTTAAAAGAAATTATTTTTAAACGAAGTTCCTTCTTTTTAATGTGCTCTCTGAGCGTTTACAAGCTTTGTTGCTTCGAGAAAACGCTACATTAAGCATTCGATGGCGATATAAAAATTTTCGAGTAAAAAGAAAAGTTGCATCCGGCCACCTACGCAAAACAGCTGTACACCCGTCCAACGTCCAGTGACTTTCAATATTAACTGCTAATATTTCATACTTTGATCCAAGATCAAAGAATCTAAGGTCAAAGCACCAATGATACTTGTTTTCGGCCCGCTTTTTTTTAGATAAACTCTTTTAAAAAGTATACTTTCCACTACTTTTCCTCACTTCGCGTCACCAATTTCCACTTCGCGTCACCACTTTCCTTTCGTATACGAAGTATACCAAGGGAAAAGTGGTGACGAGTTTGGGAAATGTTTGTTTTGATTTTCTTTTAATAGAAATTTTTTCTTTTGTTTTTTTAGTGACCAAAAAATGAAAAATCAAAACGTATGCACAGTCTTTTTTCCATGTTTATCACAAACCTTACCCAGTTTAAATTTGCACCTCATTTGCCACCATCACTTAGACAAGATTTCAACATCACATTAACAACGAAATTTTTATCACGCCGCCATACTTTAAGCACCTGAAACTTTATGATGTCATTGAAAACTATGAACACTTTTTTTTCCGTAGCTTTTTTTGGGTGAAAGGCTTGAAAATCCTTGAAAAGTAGAGGTTTAAATTCTTTTTATTTTAAACACCTTTAACGTGCTTTTCTACTATTCCTTACTATCTATTACTTTAGTGTCTATTTTAGGGGACCATAAAGACCGTATAACGGATGTTATTGAAGGTTTCGGTGGTCCTCTGCGACAGAAATAAAATAATAACGAATCAAAAATTTGTTATTATTTTCTATTAAGGGAAAAAAAAAGGAAATTTCGATGTTTGCTAACAGCATAACAACTTAATTTACAGAAAAGCATAACTAAATTAATTTACAGAAACGTCTCAATATGAAATTTACAAATTGATATCTTTGCAATCCCCCTTAGTAGAAAATAGTTTGCTTTTTTGAGAATACCTTATTCCACACGTCTTAAGACGTGTGGAATGTTGAAATATAATTCAACCCGATAATTTGATTAAGTCCTTTTGTTTATTAAGGCTATTTCTCATTCTTGATCGCTGTTATATAAAATGATAAAAATCTGAGACCGATTTAAAAACAATTCCCATCGGAGTTTAACCTCAATGCAAGAGAGATAATTACTTGAATGCAAGAGAGTTAATTACTTGAAAGATTTTTAAGGGAAAATTCAACAACTAAAACACGATCACACTGATCTTAGTTTGGTTTTGTTTTGTTCTTTGTTGTTGTTGTTGTTGTTGTTGTTGTTGTTGTTTTTTATGGCTTGATGTTACATGATTGAGTTTTTTCCATTTAGCGTGGAGGCTAAAGGATCATTTTAAGATTCTTTGACGCGCTTTAAGAAAAGTTATAGAAATAAACAGTGATTTTGTCGATCAACCAGCTGTTAACTTAAAGATCGCTGAAAAGATTATTAGCAGTATAGAAGATGGATATATTAAAGCACGAAATGAACAGGTACGTCATCTATTTTTGTTCTACTTGTTTCACTTGTTTTTTAACAACTTTAGTTTCATTTTCAAGAAAAACAGGGGAAAAGAGGGGTAAAAAAGAATTTGCTGAAGTGAGCAATTAAAGCAGAATGAAGCGAGATTTCATAAATAATGACAAATTTTGTAATTGAATATCCGAACTTAAAACTAAAAAATTTAATACCAGAAACTTAATACCAGAAAACAGTATTAGAGAAAGCTATTTTGATTGTATGAAAAAGAGGCTGCAAAGTCTTTTCCATAGTGAAAGATCATATTTGGTTAATTTACTCATCTTTTATTAGATACAAATAAAAGATAACAGCGAAATGTGTAAAATCAGCATAAATTATCATAAGTTACATATTGTGAGGGCGGGGATTTTTGTAATTAATTTTTTTAATTTTTTTCGGGCGCCGTTGGCTCTATTAAAGTGTAATAGTAATGTGACGCAGAATAGTGTGGGACAGCGATAATGACAATAGCGACATGAGTGTGAGTATAGCGCAAATAAAGAATGTGATAGAATGTGAGTAGGACTGTCAGTGTGTAACTCAGATATGGTAGAAACGCGATAGGAGCATCAGACTTTTTAATAACAATTGTTCACGCATAAAGCAATAATAAAAATATTAATAATAAGATTGCCTCTATCAAAGTGCAAATAAAAATAAAAATACTTACAACTGGCTTTTCTTCTCTTACTTATTTTTCTTAATAAATATTCTCAATTACTTCTCATCAATATATATATTCTCTTAATATTAACTCACACAATAACAATACATTAATACTTATAATAACGCATGTTTAAAGTTACTCAAATACATCTCTTTACAAATCCTTCTCATAAGTTCCTCTTTAAATTCTCCATATATTCTTTTCATTAAATTCTCTTTAAATTTTCAAAAATCTTTTTCTCATAAAATTCTCTTTCAAAATTTCTTAAAACTCTTTTCACATAAAATCCTCTTTAAGATCTTCAAAATTACTTTCTCATCAGATTCTCTTATAAGGAGAATCTCTCAAAATCTCTTAAAAACTCTTTTCTCCTAAAATCTTCTTTTACTCCCTTTGTAATTTTATTTCCACTTTACTTAGGTTGACTCGCTCTTTTCTTCGTTCGAATGTTGTGTGTTTGAGTCGGGTAAAACTTAAAGATAATATTTATAATTTTCTCATTTTCCCTCCTCACAATATTCAAAATATTTAGTTTCAATCTTTAAGTAAACATTTGATAAATTCAAAACAAACATAGAAAAGAAAATTCTAAAGCATTTCCTAAACTTGCTAATAAATTACAAATGTATTTTTGTACGATTTTTTTACCGAATCTCGAAAAGTTGAGGCTTTGATTAAATTCAACTCAAATACGAACGAAGGAAAATAGCAAAAACTTATAATCTGTGTTTTCCAACTTTCGAAATGTCTTCCTTTTAACTTTGTTCGCTCTAATTCTTATTTACCATCTCCTTTCTCTGTTAAGTTTGGATGTCTATTTAGATGGTGTATGAAAGGTAGTACCTATAGAGACATAAAACAAACCTATTCCTCTTTTGTGTACTTTGTTTTGGAAATTCTACTGTTCGCTGAAGCATGATGAGCGACTTTATAAAGTTTTAATAAGACATGTGATGATGATCTTATTAAAACTTTATAAAGTTAGAAGTAAAAATAAAAAAAGAAGAAAAGGTTTTTTTGATTTAGAAACGATGCGGTTGAAATCATTAAAAACAGATATTAGGAAAAAAAGTTGATCTGAAAAATGAGTTTTAATCCGATAGCTTCCGCAAAACGCCTAACGTTCCAAACGCCTAAGGTTCCAAATGGAGAAAGATTTCGAAGAGCGTCAGAATTTTCAAAAACTACCTATAGTTCTGATCATTTTTTTAAACTTAGCTAGAAAACATGATTTAACTCTTTTAGAAACCTCTTAACTTAGTTTTTTTCAGAAATTATCTTTTTTGCACAGATCGATCCTTTTGAGGTTGAAACAGCATTAACGATACACAACATAAATCAGGTTCGTAATTACCTAAATTATTCTTTAAAGCGCTTTTTTTTTAAAAGATAAAAAAAAAAACAACCTCTCAGTCAGTAACTTGTGCAGTTTCTGCCGAAGAAAAAAAATTTATTTCATTTAAATTTATTAAATGAAGACTATTGAGTAAAAAAAACAAGCTATCCTTTGTTTCTACTTTTTAGAAAATTAGAATTTTGCATTTGAAGATTTTAGTAATCTTTATTCAATCTCGATAACCTGAAAAGACGGTTTTTCATTCTCTTTTCTTTTATATTGTTGTTACATTAATTACTGATTAATTTTTCACTAGAAGAAATAAGCAAGCAACAGTACACAATAAAAAGGAAACAAGTTCGAAAAATGTTCAGCATATGTGTCAGTTGAAACATAGATTATATACAAAGGCTTTTATAAAAGATTTAAAAAGCAGCAACAAGAATTACAGCTTTCTTAGTGTAAAAACTTAACATCACTACCATGCATGACTTAAGAATATTGAGAAATAGTGATAACGATTTTCGAATCTTTTATATAATATGCTCAAATCTAAGTAACCATCACTACTATGCATAATCTGCTTAAGTACAAGTTTTCAGAAAGTTTAGCAGCTTTATCTTTAATTAACGAACTTAGTTTCGAAGGAAAGATGCCTAAGGAAGTTGGCACACTATCAAGCTCAACCTTCATACTATCCTAATGACATTTATTGGGATTTTTCAAACGAACGTTTTTTTTCAAACAAACATCGGAGTCACCTTTATAAACTATTTCTCACATCGGAATTTACGCATTTACGCAATTTCCGATGGCGGGATGCTCTAGAATAAACAACTAATTGGAAAATATGCAGCACCTGGTGAAATACAAAAAAATATTCCGTTGAAAACGAGATTTAAGGGAAATCAATATTCTTTTACATGCCAACAATTTCAGTTCAATAGCTTATGGGTTTTCTTATTGGAGCGTAAAAAACGGAACATTTTTAATTTTACCTCAAAATTATTCTGCTCACGTATTTAAAAGCACTTAAGTAAAGTTAATTATTAATGATTGAGGACTTCATTTTTTCTAGGACGGTTTTAAAAGACCAAGTTGTCATGGATAACGAGTTCGATGACATCAAGGGTAGTTATATATTGTTTAAGTTTCCCGTTTGAGATGGGTTTTTAATTTTCACAAAAAAACCTTCTTTTAGTTGAAAAATTTCCGCAAGATGTATTTAAGACGCTTGCTGATTTGCTGACTTACGATTGGGAAAAATTTGCTCGATGTCTTTTGGTTGATGACTCAGCAATCGATAATGTAAAAGGAGAATTTGAAACTACACGAGAACAAACCATGCAAATCCTAAACCAATGGCGTAAGGAAAATCCTTCAAAAAAATGGCGAGATATGAAGGCCGGGTTACTTTTTTGCAAACGAAAGGATTTGGTCAGTGAATGCGAACGGAGTAAGTGTTTTGAGTTTCATAATTTTCATACCGCTCTCATGTACAGTTGTCCGGCTGAGCATAAATGTTTTTTAAAGAAGCTAGTAACATGCATGAACAAAAAATAAATTACTAAATACACAAAAAATGCCAACTAAATTCTAAAACACTACAGTCTACAAAAATTATTTAACTAAAACATACATTTTTAAAGAGGAAAAATCAATTTTTTTAGGAGTTAATTTATGTCAAAAATCTTTCAGACCGTTTTATCCGCAAAATCATTGAGTAATTTTGCGGATTTAACTCCACGCTTACATTTGAATAAAAAAAGGCAAATTTATGGCATTATCAAATTATTTAGTTGACAATATTCATCAGTTTAGAATAAAAAATTTAAGCTAAACACGTGACAAGAATCAAGGAACTTCCTGAATTTTCTTACCGCCCTTATACGGTGCACGACTCCACTCTTCCCCCAATTCCTTCAAAAACAACTACTGACTAAAATACGTATGCAAATAATTTTTTTTTTCCTTTTTATATCGTTTTAAGGAATCCAAACTTTGAATTTGAAACAATTATTTTGGCTGCAAGTTTCTCAAATTAAACTTAAAAATATTCCACCGAGAATAACTCACCTATGGAATAAATATTTTTAGCAAAAAAATCAAAGCCATTTTTTAAAATAGTGTAATAGTTTTGAATTATAACTAACTTTGGAACGAATATTCTCACCTTACTAATAGCAAATGCATCAAAAGTTGCACTAAGCAGTTAGTAATGTCTTTTTTTTCTGTAACTCATCGAGTTAATTTTCCTATTATAAATAAAAACAAGTAGCAAAACATCAGAGCGTTCAAAAAAATTTTTTCTGAACAATCCTTACTTAGTTATCGCGTTGTTAAAAATAAAACGGGTATTTATTTTAGAATTAATATCCCGACACTCCATTTTCGGGGTTTTGCCACCAACAAAAACCTTCTTTTCACGGGACGATGAACTTAATCAAATTCATAAACACTTTTGCGGAACAAATTCTTTGGGTAAATCACTCACGGTTTTGACTGGAATGTCTGGGGTAGGAAAAACTCAGCTCGCTAGAAAGTATGCAGCCATTTACAACGACCATTTCGAAAGTATAGTGTGGTTGGATGCAGCATTGGACAAAATACAAGTTTCTATGACTAATCTCAGTCACCAGTTAGGGTTAAGCGTAAGAGATTCTCAAGGAGATCCGTTCGATATTGAAGTAGTTTTTAGAAAAATACATCAGTATTTTGAAAAACAAACAACGTTATACATCTTCGACAACGTTGATGATGAAAGCATAAAGAGTTTTGAAAAATACGTGTCAAATAAGAATAATGCATTTACTTTGGTAACTTCGCAATGGAACTCGTGGTCTCCCGATGTTAATCAGGTGCAAGTTAACTCTTTCTCGCATCAAGATGCGTTTCTTTTCGCAAAAAGAAATATTAAACAAATATTAACAAACGATGACCAAAAACTTAGAGAATTAACCGAAGTGCTTCAATATCATCCGCTCGCTATTAATCAAGCTATTCTCTATGTAAACAACAACAATATTTCTTTGCAGGAATATTTAGATCTTTTTCAATCATATCCCATTGAAATACTAGAGGAAGGTATCCCCACCGAAACGGAAACAAAGTCTGCAATAACATCAATTAACTTAGTTTTAAATAAAATAGAAACATCGAATGAAAAATCTCTAGAAATATTAAACCGTTTAACATATTGCGACGGTCAACACATTACAAAAAAGTTCATTCACGGCATTTCAAAACACCTGCAAATAAACGAAGAGTTTTTGATAAATCGAGTGATAAGAGTATTAGTAAGCTATTCGTTGCTTGATCGTTTCAACGATGACAATGACAAGTACGCGATGCACGAAATGACACAGTTAGCGTGTAAATGTTATCAAAAACGCAAAAATATAACAGTAATATGCCACCAAAACATCGTCGATTTTTTAAGATTACAATTGGAAGACTTAAAGGAGCACGTTGACGATGGGAAGCAGTTCTACAACCATTTTATCCACATGTTTCGTGTTAACAACACAAAAATGTGTGAAGAATTCCATATACACAGTAATAATATCGAAAGACTCTTATCAAGTAAAGGTTTTTTTCAAGAAGCGATTAATATACTAGATGCCATTAAAAACTATAACACAAAATTTTATGGAGATGAACATCAAATTACATTAGATACAAAACATGTAATAGCAAACTGTTTGAATGAAATGGGAAAACATAAAGAAGCTTTACAAATTTATTATCAAGTTGATAAAATACAAACTAATATTTTTGGAATCAATTACCCATCAACATTACAAACAAGAGAGAATATAGCAATCTGTTTGAATAAAATGGGAAAATATAACGAAGCAATAAAATTTTTTAACCAAGTTGATAAAATACAAACTAATATTTTAGGAATCAATCATATATCAACTTTGGTTACAAAAAGTAATAAAGCAAACTGTTTGAGTGATATGGGAAAACATAATGAAGCTTTAGAGACTTATTATCAAGTTGATAAAATATACAATGACATTTTAGGAACCAATCATTCATCAACATTGACTATAAGATATAATATAGCAAACTGTTTGAGTGAAATGGGAAAATATAAAGAAGCATTGAAAATTTATGGTCAAGTTCTAAAAATACAAAATAATACCTTAGGATTTAATCATCTATCAACATTAAGAACAAAAGGTTGTAAAGCAAACTGTTTGAATGGAATGGGAAAATATAGTGAAGCTTTAGAAATTTTTTATCAAGTTGATAAAGTACAAACTGATATTTTTGGAATCAATCATCCATTAACTTTGGCTACAAAAAATAATTTAGCAAGTTGTTTGAATGTTATTGGAAAATATAATGAAGCTTTAGAAATTTATTATCAAGTTGATAAAATACGAACTGATATGTTAGGGACCAATCATCCATCAACGTTGGGTACAAAAAATAATATAGCACTCTGTTTGAATAAAATGGGAAAATATAGTGAGGCTTTAGAAATTTTTTATCAAGTTGATAAAATGCAAACTGATACTTTAGGAATAAGTCATCCATTTACGTTAGATACGAGAAGAAATATAGCAATCTGTTTGAATGGAATGAAAAAAAGTATAATGAAGCTTTAGAAAATTTCAATCAAGGTGATAAAGTGCCAGCTGATATTTTGGGAATAAATCATCCATTAAAATTGCGCCCAAAACACAACATACAATTCTTTTGAGAAATATGGAGCGAAGATAAATTAATATTTGATGTTAGTAAGAATATAATCAGATTAAGTTTACCGTATTTTGGTTGGAACTTAATAGAAGAATTTAAAACAAGAAATTTAGAAAAGGAATTTTGAGTGAACTTTTTGAGACTAGGGCAAATCAAGAACTTTAGTGATGAAATATAAAGAAGATATTTATAGAAAAATCTACAGAAGAAATTATAAAAAGAAACTTTTAGTGTAATTTTACAAAAGTAAAGAAATTTTACCGAGAAATAAAAAATTTAAAGGTAAAATTTAGAGAAAATTTACAGGAGAAAGTAAAATGAGAAAATTAAAGATGATTTAAAAGAGTTTAAAAAAGAAAATTTAAAGACTTTTTGGATTTTTACTCAAAACTTTTTTTCCGCAACGAGCACATTCATTTCGAAACGAGAAACTAAATTTTCATAAAACTTTCTACAAAAATTTTTTACATTTAAAAACTTCTGTTTAAGTTTTTAGTAAAACTAAATTTTTGATTCAAGAAATTGAAGTGGATTTTATTCGGAAAATTTTTCTTTTTTTTTTTTTACTAGAGTGAGAGTTTTAAAGTTTATTGAAAAACAAACTATTTTTTTAAAATAACAGTAGTAGTAAAATACGGGAGCTGACCCAGCCCATTTTAAACCATATACTCAATCATTAACACATGGTCAAGTTAAATTTGTAAATTTTGAAAAACTTTTATATGGAATAGCCCTTTTGTTTGACCGTATGTTTAACTATTAAGTTATGTTTAAAATTAGCCTAAAAAAGTCCTTACATGCCTAAACTATTATAAACTATACGCCCCACCATCAAAACATGGCCAAATTTCAACCATTTGTAAATATTGTGGCAGAACTTCTAACCATTTTTCTCACAACCATTAATCAACCATTAAACTATAATTCAATAAAAAACATAGTAAAAATTGAAAAAAAACCTTTTAAAATAGTTTCTGTTCTTGAAGAAACGGGAGTATTATCGGATACTTAAGGAAAAGCCACCAAAAAACTGACGAAAAAAAATCTTAATAGAATCAATTTTTTGAATGACAAATGACATACAAACTACTATCTGTCAAATGAAGCAGGCAATTGCATTTAATAAAAAAAAAATTATTCAATATTCAAAAATATTTTGAAAAACCATTCAACCGAATGCTATGTACGAAATTTGAGTATAAGATGGAGCAATAAAATAGGATATAAACTTTATTTACAGTTTATTCATAGTTCACTGATAAAACATGGTCTTTTAACTTTTTCTTTTAAAACAGCACATAAGTGATATACTAACCTGTAGCAATCACTACCAGAAACCCAACTTTCAGCGCAACTTTATGCAAAACCGTTTGCCATTTTGAGACTTTACCTTTTTTTTTTGATTAAGTTGGAGAATCAGATGATTTGCTCGTAGAAGTCATTTTTTTGATCAAGTTTGAGAATCAGGTGATTTGCTCGTAGAAGTCATTTTTTTGATCAAGTTGGAGAATCAGGTGATTTGCTCGTAGAAGTCATTTTATGGCTGTTAGAAGCTTTCGGATTGCTACTAAAAACAGTTATTAAGGTGTAAGTAGCCAGTGCATGACTTTTAATTACAGATCAATGGCTGGCAGAATCACAGAAGTGGCTATTAATAGCCATGTCACTACCATCAACAACCGGGGTTATTTTACTAAAATTAATATAAGTAGATTCTGTTTTCAGAAAGTTTGCTTAGGAAAAAACATTTCTATTAACTAGCCATATGCCTGCTTTTTGAATGCCGCTTATTGGATTTTTTATCGTGGCAACTTTAAGATATGCTGAGTCAAAAAGTGCAGCCATTTGAAGTTGAGTGAGCTCACGTCTAGAATTAGTTCTCAACCATTTCCTTATATTGTGGTCATAGTAAGTGCTAAGTGGCTTCATAAAAGCCAAATCCAAGGGCGGGATTCAATGTGTGTAATGAGGAGGCAGACACAGAAGGCTTGCACCATTTTTTCTCACAATTTTAATCAATTCAATACATTTTGTGTGAGATTTATGTCCATCTAAATTAAGAAGAACTGAAAAGCTTATTTGGCACCAGAATGTTTGAAAAAATTTTTTTACCAAGTAATGAACAATTCTTTTTGTGTCCACCCGCTTGATTGATATTGCTCGGTAAAAGAAGATTGTGGAAAATAAAAAAAATCAAATCCGCATCTGCACTTTCCATTTCTTACAACGCTAGTCTGATCTATAACGACGAATCCATGTGGTTTCTTTCTAACTATTTTAAATATGCTTTTAAACCCTATGGTGGTATGTTAGACTGAAATAGTTATAATAAATATGCTTTATACTTTTTGGGTCTTGCGTTTCCGCGTTTCATTTGTCTTAATTAGTTTGAAATATTTTTGAAAGGTAGATGGAATCCTCAGATACTATTTCTTCCACAAGTATACGAAGCCTCCCATTTATTCTGTTTCTTTAACAACACATCAAAGACGATAATATTTTGTTTTCTGATAATTCTCTAGAATCTGAAAAATCTTTAAAAAGATGTCTTCTTTAAATTCTTTCTTTAATTTTATTCTTCTTAATTTTTCTTAAAATGCGTTTTTTTTGATTTCTTCTTTGAATTTCTTTTCTAAACTTTATCTATAACACTATTCTTTATAATTTTTCTTCAAGTTTCTCAAAATCCTTTTTTAATTATGCTCAGTAAGCTGTTCTTTTATATTTATTCATGAATTCTCTTTTTAATGCATCAGCAACATCAACAGATCTCTGCTAAAATTTTCTAAATCAGTCAACATAAAGATGTTACTAAAACCATTCTACAAATGCCATTAAAATGTGCTAGTAAGCTTATGATGGTGCAGCTTTCATTAAAAATGTTCTGTTTGAAATTCCACGCATGGCTTTTTGTTTTTATGAAACATTTCTCAGACAATCACCTTTCATCAAAAAAATCACACTAAAACGGTATAGTTTCATTTTATATGCTAAAAACTTTGAATGAAGATTTTATTAGAAGTAACTGGAAAAGAATGTGAACTGATGCTACTGAGGAAAATCCGCCGCCTTCAACTCTTGCACAAGTTGAATTTTATATGCCTTTAAACCAAGATCTTTGCGTAAAATTGCCCAAGTTGATCCGAAAGATATACCAAGTTGATGATAACGGCGTTGCATTGATTCTTCAGAATCATTGTGAAAACTCTCAGCTGCAACTGAAGTTTAAAGAAGTTTAGTTACGCTGGGCGAAATTTTGAATGGCGATGTTGTTGTTTTTTTGCCTACAGTCGAGGGTCAATATCAGTTTAGTATCAACTTTATTGCTACCGCGACGTCGAGACAGATTAGGTAAAAATTAGTGAAGTTAGACAAATTAAATGTATGACGATGACAAAAAACAGTAACATCGCTACTTTCTTGCTGTTATCGTTGGTGCTTATTAATGTTCGTTCTTCTTCGTGTCCATCTCTGCCTATGCCTCCAACAACAACTTTTGGACAGGGTAGACCCATGCTTTTTGCTTTGGCCTTGGCTGTGGTGGATTGATCTACCTATCCCATGCTCTAGTAAATTTCCTTATCTGATGCTCCTAGAAACCTTCCTCCTACTTGGTGATGATCTCTTCTGCTTCCCAAGAGCCAAACGTCACGTGTTTTTTGATTGAAGTATCTGAAACGAAATTAAGGCATTAATACTTTTGTTTAAATAATATTTTTCGAAAAAAATAAAACATGTCGGATAAAAACTGAAGTTTTACAAAAAAAAGTAGATCGTTTTCAAGTAAAATATTAATGAATTTGAGAAAAATTAATTTCTACTAATAAAGTTCGAATGTTTTCGGAAAAAAGTTATTGTTCACTATAAATGTCGCGTAAAAAAAAAGTTTCAAACATATAAAACATGAAAAAAAACAACTGAAACAATGTCAGAATCCCAAAAATATCAACTAATTATAATTGAAGAAAAAAATCCTTAATAAAACAATTTAATCTAAATTTGATTAAAAAAAAAAGATGTTCAAAACCTTCAAATACGTCCGCTCAGTTCGAGTGAAACTAGTGAAATGCGGTAAATATCGTCAGAATGCGAAATAGAAAATCAACACGCTAAAAGATCTCGATGAATACTAAAATTATATTCCATACATTTTAATAAAAACTAAGATTTTCGAGGGCTCTCAAAATCCAAAGTACTACAAATAAATATTGAAGGGAACTTTTTTTTTGACGTTGATTGTCATATTAAGATTATTCAGTTTTTATGCATAAAGCGTGAGAACTAAATTATTGTTAAGATGAAATATTTCATTCAAAGTAATTTATTCCTGAGGCATCTAATAAAATGTCGAACTTTTGCTTTGGCGGTCACAATAGGTCTTCGCACAGCATCACATTCTTAAATATATGATGGTTTTTCCATGAAGTTTACAAACACAGGCCCAGTGTCATGTCAATAAATGAGAGATAAAAGACGTTTTTGTAAGCTCTCTTTAATCTATTTTCGAATAGTTTTTGGGCTAGTTAGTGTGGACTCACTATTATAAAGTACTGATTTTTTGCCACAACTTCATACCACTTTCCAAATCAGGGCTATTTAAACAAAGTTATTATTCTTTGTGTTTTTATATTTCTTACCTTATTTTTTATTTTTCCTTTTTCTTTGAAAATAACAGAGCCGCAGGAGTTTGTTAATAATTGTATTTGATGTATGTTGAATCGTCAGTAACAATACAGAAATTTTTAGAACAAAATTGCCGTAAACGATCGTGATCCGTACAAAATTGCCGTGCAGCGAGTTCTTCCACTTTTTTCCTTGAATTTCAAAATGGTTTATCACCTTAAATGATTTCAAAGAATGAAGACCATATTTATTTCAAACTTTGGCAACAAAACTAAGAGAAAATTATAGCATTTTTTTTGGACATTGTCTCAATAAGAAGCCAAGGTTCATCTTGAAACCATTAACTGGTTTTATAACCAGTTTTTTATGTTGAAAAACCCTCTTTTCTTCCACCAGCAGATTTTTGTTTGAGAAAAGCGTTGAATAACATAACTAATCGCATAGAGATGTATTTGCAAATCATTTGCTATTGAATTGTATTTTCTATTGAGTTTATATGCTTTGTTTTTGTTGAAAAACTTGTGCGTTATTTTCATCCTTTGTGTTCTTAATCAGATTCAAAAAGCTTAATCAAGTGTATATAAAATTTATTTTGAGGACCTAAAGTAGTAAATTAATAAGAAAAATAAGTAATGTTTGGTCAGGTTCAACTAAGTTAAAATTTATGAGAAAGTATTCTTGATTCATCAGTTTCGCTTTACTTTTTGCAACAAGATATTTATCGAAAGGTTTTCATTTTTTTACGATATATTAATGTCGGTAAGGAAAAAATTTGTAATTTTGAAAATAAAACTTAAAATCCAGGAAAGTTTATTTTGCATGTCTTATTTAAAATCTGATTGCGACAATTCACTCCAATTTTAGATTCTAATAAAAAAATTATAAGCTAAAAAAACTCAAGATCCCAAAGTCTGGAAAAAATGAAGGAAACCTTATACTGTTAAATGAAGGAAACCTCATACTGTTATATATATTTTTGTAGCTCTTGACAAGCTCTATCATAGTGTTCCATTAAACATTTACTACAATAAGTAGATGTCTCTTTTGGTAAGAAAAACTAAAATGACTGTTGAAAAAAGTATCTGAACAAAAAAAATATTTTCTTTTTCGTCATTTATTTCTTCAATATTTAGTCCATCCTCCTTTATTAGTTAATGCTTTGTCGATTCTATTAGGCATCGACTCAACCAGGCTGTTACACCTCCTTACATCTATAAAATTCCAGCATTTTCTGAGTGGTTCCTCGATATTCTCTTTTTAAGTCAATATAAGCATAGGTTTTCAATAAGATTCAAGTCTGGAGTTTGTGCTGGGCAACCTAACACCTCGATACTTTTGTCTTGAAGCCAGGCTTTGGTATATTTTGCCGTATGTTTTGAATCATTTTCTTGCTGGGATATGAATTCTCCATCAAATAACTCTCGAGCAGATGGTAGCATATTGTTTGAAAGTATTCTAACATACTTAGGGAAAGTCAATTTCAATGAAAAGTCCTTTATAACATGAATACGCCCCACACCATTCCAACTGAAGCATCCCCGGGCCATGGCATACTTCTCATGCATTATTGTCTGTTTAACAAGCTTTTGTTGCATTATTTCACTCAATCTTCTCCATGTCCAACGTCATCATCTGAACAATTAAAGCATACTTTTGTTTTGTCCGACCATAATACCTTTTTCCAATCATCAACGGTCCAATTTAAATACTTTTTTGCAAACGCAAGCGTCTTTGCAAATTGTTGTTTGGTAAGTAACGGTTTTTTTGGCAAGTGTTCTACCATGTAAATCATGCAGCCTGTTTCTAACAGTTCCAGGACTTATATTGGCTAACTCAAGTTCTCTGACTTGTTTCGCAATATCTGATACATTTCGTCTCACAGAAGATTCAACAAAAGTGAGGATTTTTCGATCAATCTTTGGAGTTATTTTTCGTTTTCGTCCAGATCTTGGCAAACTTTTGAGTACTCCATGCTTTTTAATTCTCCCCAGAGTATCTTGAACAGTTGATTTGGGCATACCAAGCTGTTGCGCTATTTCTCGAACCCTTTTGCCTTCTTTTGAGAGCACTTCAATCTCTTTCCTAGCAAATTCTGTCAATTCTTTACTTTTCACCATGGTAACAGTTGTCAATAGATTTTAAATGTTAAAGAAATAGAAATTATGATTTTATAATTTTTACTTACATTATCCTAAGCTACTAGGATGGTTATGAGATCTTACATCATCAACTTTATTTAAGATCTTGAAAAAAATTAGCAGAAAGTAGCTGCCCGGATACTTTTTTCCACAGTCATTTTAGTTTTTCTTACCAAAAGAAACAGCTACCTAGTGTAGTAAATATTTGATAAATACACTTAGATGGAGCTTGTCGAGAGCTATAAAAATATATATAACAGTATGATGTTTCCTTCATTTAGTATAGAACTATATCTAAAAATAATTTGTCCAGATACTTTTTTCCGTAACTGTAACTTTGACCTTAGCCAATATCCATCACAACACAAGAGGTAGTAAAAGACTGAAATGGAGACCATAAAGTATTATGCTCAAACACTTTTTTAACGAAAAAAGTTTTTGGTAATTTTAACAAATTTCGAAAAAAAAACACAGCGATTAGCTTAAATTTTTTTTTTGAATTACATAAAGTTTGATAAAAACATTCGTTTTTTGATAAAAATAGTTACTGTTTTTGATAAAATCAGTTTCCTTTCAAAAAATTTCGATTGAAACTGAAATTAAATCATTTTTTTAAATTTTAGATTTAGCCACGGGAAGGCTAACGAATACTCAGAGTTTTGTGAAGTTCTTCAATCCATTGGTTATAGTTAAAGACCTTACAATCTTTATGGAATACTAGTTACCCGTATTGTAAAATGCTGTCACGGGTGTGGTCAAGTATGGTCATTACATCAGCGGAGAGTTAAAATTGAAAAAATTCATCCTCAACTTTGACAATTTTATTGGGAGGCACTTCTTATACATAGTAGTAATTGCACTTTTTTTACTTTTTTTTTTTTTATGAAAGATGGTGCAATGGGTTTAGAAAATACTATCAAAATACGAGAAAATACAAGGAAATCATTTTCAAGTAATTTTTACGCGGTTGACGGAAAAAGCAGTATTTTACTATAAAAGTTAAAATGCTTCTAAAAAAAATATGTAAAATTTAAGTTTTTAAAGAATAAAAAACAATTTTTTAAGGGGCTTAATGAAATGATTGCGGAGAACCCTACATTAAAGAAAGTCTTTTTAATGCAGGGTACTCTGCATTAGTTAGCATTTTTAAGCATAGTAGCTATCTTGCACACGTAAAAGAATATGGCAATCAATCATTAGCTGAAATTGTTCGGATGTTTTGCAAAGAGTTGATGGAGCAGTTAAACCACCAGTTCAGATGCAATGACCATGGAAACAAACTCTGGCCGACGGCATAGGGAACTTCTTCCACTACAGAAGTCTTCTCATAAAGGAGTATAAGATCTATGACCAACATGTCAACGATTTGGTTGATGAGCACCTTACAAACCAAACCTTAATAAACAAAGTCAGGTCTTTAATTGATGATAAGAAGTTCTTGCAGGAGGTGAAGTCCTTGTACACAAAATGCAAGGTTCTTTTTCGAGAAAATCACTCGAAAACGATGACTTTTTAGGAATTGCCAGAAATTGAAATCGATCGGAAAAGTTCGAGGCTTTTTTTCTTTTGGTAATCAAATGCGAGAAGTTTCAGTCAGGAGTATTTTTTTAGTAGATATTGCAAAACCATATTATAAACAGATTCAAGACCCGAATTTTTTTTCCTCCAGCACCTAGACTTTGGTACTTTCAATTTGTTTTGCTGCCTCGTAAATAATCATCGACAAACGTTTGGAGTAAGCAATGAAAACTATAAATAACCATCGACAAACGTTTGGAGTAAGCAATGAAAACTGTAAGTAATCATCGACAAACTGTTGCAGTAGTTTCTTTTTATTTGTATTGTAAATTATTTACTATTTACTGTAAATTATTTAGAACTCTTAAAAGGTGTATATTCAGAAAAGTAAAAATTAACAACATTTGTAAAGTTTTTACTACAGGTGACTTCCATAACATAAAAATCAAATATTGCAGTGTTTCATATATCAGAATTGTGAAAAGTATTTAGTGATGGAACTGATAAGAGTTGAGAAAATTTTTTATATCTTTGAAAATAATAACAGCAAGAAATATTCAATTTGCAAGTTTTTGTCGACTAACTTTAACTTTTGATACTTTGAAACAATTAATAAGTTCTTTCTTTTCTAATTAATTTAAAGCTTTCATTTTATTTAAGGGTTGGACTTAGTTAAACATTTCATTTAAATTCAAAAATAAACTCTTTTGGGACCAATCATCAAGTGTACAATATTTCTTTTTCAAACAAAAAAAAATTCGATATTTTTTTTGATACTTTCTTATTTCATTGGAGATGTTTTAAATGATGAGAGAGGCACTAAAGTCTCTCTCTACCCCTATTCGCGTTGCCCCTTCCTACCGCGCAATGCTGGGGCTCAGCAGTGAATTTATGTTGATGTTAACGCCTCTAGAAATCTCCTTTACATATATATATAAGCTTTTCTATTTTCAAATTTTCAAACTATTACTAATTATATTTTAACTTAGATTTCCTTAAAGGCTTTATTCGTTGTCTTACAAAAAAAAATTAGAGAAACCATAAAGATAATACAAGTAAACGAAGAGAGACTGCGCAGTAAGAACAGAATGATAACTTGATTTCAAAGCTTTCATTACGTGTTTTTCTATCAGTCTGCTACTGAGTTTTACAGTAATTTGATTCAAAATCAAACGCTGAAGCATATCACGAGCATTAGCATTAGCAAAATGTTTAGCAATAAAAATACCACGTACTGAAGACGTAGCAAGTAAAGATAGAAGTTCAAATAATTATGATGGTCGAAAAAATACCAGCAGTTGAAGGGGGAGGAGCAGAATGACTTTGAAAAGTAAACTGCCGGAACCACCTGCACAATTTTTTTAAACTTAAAATTAGCATCATTTTTTAACTTTATATAAGTGTATTGAAATGAATGAACGAAAAAATATTTTGACTTCAATATATTGATGTTGGTCAACATTGATTTTGTCCCACCTTTCACATGTCTGCAACAATTCGTTTTACAAACTGATCAGCTAAATGTTTTAAAGTTTTTAATAACATTTCATTTCGAGGTTAAGTCTCAATTCAATTCTCACTGGATAAACATAACTATTTAATATCTTAAAATATGAAAATTTGTTGGAATGGATGGATGTTCCATCCTTCATAATGGAAAAACTTCATTAATACTTACAAATATTAATCGACGAATGTTTATCGAGTTTTTCATAAATTGATCAACTCGGTGATAGCAATCAAGTTCCGAAATGGCATGTGACACCTCGACATTATATCGATTGTGCTTCTTTATACGTTTATATTCAATTGGAAATATTATATTTGTAAGTAACGAATATGAAACAGGTTGGAAGAATAGACTTTAGAATGTTGATCGTATAAATAACTAAATGGTTTTGTGAAATTTTTATAAAATCAAAATGTAATTTAATGTAATGGTCTATTAAGTCTGTAAGCTACGCAACTGAAACGTCACTGCTGACGAACCTTGAGTAAATATCAACGGTGTTTACTTACACAGTGTCTTATTAAAATCTATGGTAACAGAAAAGGACACATGGTTGATAGAACTCTGGCACATCAAAATGTTTAGCTGATTGCTATAAATAAACCTCT